>NC_056741.1:201859234-201861734 GCF_019279795.1 Protopterus annectens
TTTGTATTGCAGTTCTGTTGCATTTCCTGTTTTTCTTAATACTATCATGTGCTTAGATGTACTACTGTGATACTTATCAATCATTAGATGTTATGTTCTACCTGTTATATTTTACTTTAAGTTAGATGTTATTTTCTACTTATTATAATTGACTTTATTCTTATTTGTATTTTTGACATTTTGTTTTTGACATTGTATCTTTGGAGCTTTTCTCCCCAGGACTCCATTGAAAATGGGCTCATTCGGTCCAATGGATTATCCTGGTAAACAAACTTCAAATAAATAAATAAATAAATAAATAAATAAATATGTATATGTGTGTTGACAGTGCATGAATATCAAAGGTTGTCATGGCTTAGTGGTTCAGTACTGTGATTATGGTGCACAGCATCCTGGGTTCGAGGCCTGTCATTGCTTTTTATTTTACTACTGGCCAGACCGGCTAGGGGGTGTGGCTGTGTTTACCCGACTTTTCTCAAATTTGCCCAGTGTTGCTCTACATTGCTCAACATTGCCCAACGTTGTGCTAGTTAGCGCGGTGCGCAGCTACGCGGAAAAAATTTTGTTTATGCTTAGTGGCGATCGCAGCTCCTCGGCGCCAAAGCCATTGCGCTAGTTAAAGCAGTGCTAAGCTATGAGCATTTATACTTATACTGGTAAACTTTGATTAGCAGTGCTTCACATTGCTTAAGATATGTTACTTATGCATTCATCAATATGCATCACCTTCTTATATATATATATATATATATATATATATATATATATATATATGTATATATAAAATATTGTTCACTACTACATAGGCCATTTCAATGCTTTTTACTAAAATTGAAAAGATAAATGTCAGGAATTATTTTTCTATAACGGTTTCCTACAGAAAATAGAAAGGGGAGTGGTGGGACTCGAACCGGGAATGCCTCCTCTTTGTGTGAAGGCTCTACCACTACGCTATTGCTATTTGACTTAATTTGCATATCAGTTTCTTATTATCCTCTTCGATCTCTAAACTGCTAACTGTAGCTAAGCAATAGGCAAACCCGCGCAACCATGCGCAAATATGGGCAGCTATATCGGGAATAATAAAAAAAAAGGAAAGTTTTACATTTTAGAATTGCACAGGGATTTAAAATGTGGGGGAGTGTAGTGTTGGGTATGTTCACATTTGAGCAGACTTGCTCATTTCATTTGACATTTGCAGATTGAGGGACTTGCAGGGGTGTGGATTTTTGAACTGCTCGGCAGTCTGACACGCCCCCTGCACTCGTGCATGCTCCGTGTTAGCCTTAGAGTTGAGTCAGAGTGCCCTCATGAATATGCATTGCGTGCTGACGTCATCCTCTTAGGAAGCAGTTTCCGAGTAAGACTTATTTAGTCTTACACGGAGGATTAGTGAATCCCGGCTATATATATATATATATATATATATATATATCTATATATATCTATATATATATATATATATATATATATATATATATATATATATATATATATATATATATATATATATACAATTTGTGGGCACTTTGTTTTTGCCAAAGGGGATGACTCTGGCACCAGTTGTCTGTTTCTATGAGCCCCTTTTAGAGGATGCTTGTGTCAGCTGGAGAGTCGATTATGGCGCCCAGTTTGCAGTCATCTACGAACTTGGTCAGCCACAGTCCTTCCATGTTGGCCTGTACCTCCAAGAAATATATACCGAACAAGAGAGGTCCCAGGACTGAGCTTTGTGGGACACCACTTGTAACTGGTTTGGAGTCTGACATGGCTCCAGCAATTCTAACCATGTGGGTTCTGTCCTTGAGCCAGTTTGCAATCCATCTAGGGACTTAGGGGTTTATATTTAAGCTGGTGAGCTTATCTATAATGCCCAAGTGGGGTATTGTATTGAAGTCTTTTGCGAGGTCCAGGTAGGCTGTGTGGACCACCTTCCCTTCGTCAATGGCCTTGGTGACTGTTTCAAAGAAATCAACCAGGTTTAAGAGGCAGGATCTGCCCTTAACAAAGGCGAACTAGGTAGGATCCAGTGTCTGTAGGTCCCCGATATCTTTATTTATGAGGTCCATGATGATCCTTTCCATAGCTTTGCAGACCAAGCTAGTCAGGCTTATGGGGCGATAGTTTCCAGGATCCATTGAGGCACCACCTATACGGAGAGGGACCACTGTTGCTGTATGCCACTCTTTGGGCACATATCCTGTAGTAAGGCTGAGATTGAACAATAGTTTTATGTTTGGGTTTAGCTCTTCTTGGAGTTCATGTAGGACACAGCCTGGGACACTGTCTGGTCCCACTAATGCTGTGTTTTTTGCTTTGGATAGGGCGGCTCTTACCTGAGTATCTGAGATGTCATGGGGGCAGCACTCATACCATCTGTACAATGTGTAGTAGACATGTGAATGTAGCTATGAATAGTTGCCCATTATTGGCTTGTCACTGGGAGCCCCAGACAGTGTCTGTCATACCACTGTCTCATGTGACACATGTCCAGTCAGGG
>NC_056741.1:201866734-202085932 GCF_019279795.1 Protopterus annectens
GTGGGGATAATACACAAGTCACATCCACCCATATAGTACCATTGCAAGGCAAATGTCCTAAACACAGGATAACACCCTGACACTTAGAGGACAGCTGCAGTGTATGCTTATGCTAACCAGTGCTAGATGTGTAGTGTCCATAATCACAGCTGTTCACTGTATATCCAACAATGGGGAGTACTGACATCTGTGCAGTGAGGAACACCTGGCTGGAGGCTCTGTAATGCACAATACACTACCACCATATACCTCAGAACCAGACCTATGGGCGATAACACAGGTACGGACCGCTCCAGGTGGTGGTGTCTCCACATACATAGAGGCCACTCACATGTACTGACCGGTACCCCCATGAAAGGCATCACAGATGAGTCATGTGCAGGACTCAGTGTCCAATGCTGCATTCTAGGATGTAAACCTCAGACACCACCACCATGCCCTCGGACCACCAACACACATCCATACATGTTGTAGGACATATAAGAGTACACCAGCATGTGACCCTTGACCAGTGGACTGTACCAAGCTCTACATCAACTGTAGAGAGTACCCATGTACTGACACAGTTGCACCACTGTCTGTAACCAGGTCAGCTGTACACATACCAGGGGCCCTCGGTTATTTACAACATTTGCAGATGACTATTGCTGTACACCAGTACACACCCTCATGTTTGGATATGACATACATGTACCTACCCTGGATATGTATATGCCACACACATACAACATACATGTACATAGCATAGCTGTCGTCGTCCTTTGTGCAGACAGGTGGCTACAGCCATTATACACATGCGCATGGATTGTAGGTCCATGGCTGCTGAATGCTAACAGTACATAAGGTGTGATATCAGTGTTGACAGAGGTAACATTCCCTCTGTGCCGGTCACCCATTATACCTGTCATATCATACAACAGTCCATGTGTCATGTATGTCATTACACGTCCACCAGTTGCAATGTCTATAAACATGCCCAAATGACAGGATTGTAGGACCTACACACATGTACATGTAGTGGTGTGCATTCAGATACCATGCATGCGCAGTTGCTGATGTATGCAGATGACGTGTATCTTAGTACATCATGTAGTTGCAATGCAGCCTCAACATTGCCAACTGTATATGGTGATATGTTGAATGTACAGAAAGATGTACCTCAGGTATGGACAGATGTGTGGAAATAACTAAGTGGTGGGGCATCTTTGCAAATGGATGCTTGCTGAGGACAGCTCACAAGTGTGTCACAAGCAGTCCTACAATAACCTGTGTAACTGGTAAACAATGGTTTTGTTAATTGAAGGACATAACGCACAACTTAGAAAGCGGTCAGGGTGACACCGAAGGTAAATCACTTGACACCTGTTAACAGTTAAGATGTCCCATGTGCATATATCAGCACTGCTGCCAAAGGAAACATCAGTACACTTTGTAACACATGCAATACTGCTGTAAGTCTGTCATACATATCATGAGCTAAGCAGGTCTTTGATTCACAGTACTGGCATGTGTGGTTGCGTGTGTGTCATATATGTTATGTATGGTGGGGAATACATCTCAGTTGTTACTCACTCTCCTGTACACTAGTGTACACATCTGTACAGGCTGCAATGTAGAAAGCAGGACATAGGCAGGGGCATGTATCTCACACATGTGAGGTATCTGTATGTGCGTGACGTAGGTGTATTCAATAGTGAATGCCACAGTGTGTGTATGTGTGTGTGTGTGTGTGTGTGTGTGTGTGTGTGTGTGTGTGTGTGTGTGTATGACTGTCTGGTCCCTGAAGTGAGGATGTATGTTACTATACTGAACTGATAATACTCCTATCCCTATCCAGGTAATGCAATCTACTATCTGTGTTGATGTCCCCGATCTTAGGCCATACTGACTACTTGTACATGTTTATTCTCTGTGCCGCATCATGTAGGTGTACAGTACTGTAATGATGATTTGCACATAGTCAGGGGTCCTCACCTCAACAGTAGCAACTGTGTGTGAGTGTGTGTTACTGTATCAGTGAATCTCTGAGTGTGTGGGTGTTACTGTGTCACTGAATACATGTGTGTCAATATCTGAGTGTGTGGGTGCAGTTTTGTGTTAGCATCCTGTCATGGGAATGTGTATTGCTGCTTCCCAATGAGACATCACACTTCCCACTGGCCTCTACCCTTGTAATCAGTTAGACTGCTCTCTTACCTCACCACTCCATGTAACTGTACCTGTGATGTCACCCAGCATGGATGTCATGTCTGTAGCCACAGTAGTTTAATACACAGCTATCATGCTCTTGGATTAGTAGACGTGTTTGAAACATGGGGCATTCTCACTGTTATGTGGCAGCTACATGGTGCATGCTGATATATTCATACATACCTGTGAGTAGACCACATTGACATATGGGATACTAACTGCAAACAATGACATCCACCGGTACGTGCAATTCGACCTGAAGGAGGAAAGCAGAACATCACGATCAACATGCAGTTACTGTTGTTACACAAGGCACATACTGTTAACAGTATGAGCATTGTACACCTGTAGTACATGGTATGTCTGCTGCCTGTCAACAGTACTCAACAATTGTAAACTACACTTATCTTTCTAGTCTGTTCACCCTGTGCATCAGACCATATGAGCATGTCCCTGCACGGATGGTGTGGATGTCAGGGATGCGGCACAGGCATCATCATATGCACAGGGTGATAATGTTTGCCAGAGGCCTAGGTTACACCATTGGATGACATCATGTGTGTGGGATAGGGCCTTTGATCTAATTGGGCATGTGTTGATGTTATGCATGTCTGTGTTGCCGTGCCCTACATATGTTTCCAGTGTGTGCGTGTATGTATGCACACAGTTCTGACATATGTCTGGCCTACACAGGGGTATTTATGACAGCTGCAGACTGTACAGGCCAGGTTTTACAGTTCACAGTGTTTGGCCATGGACATGTGACCTGTGCCTGCCAGGGGTTGCACGGACACTACCAGGCAGAGGTGCAGATTGGGTACTGTCTGATAACACTTGTCCACTGGAACCGTGTCTCTGTTGGGACCATCCAGGGCCACATGCACATGGCCTGCTGTGTCATGGTGTGGACAGCACAGCACCAGCTGCACTGTTGCTGCTACCACCACTAGTAGCAGCTATGAGAGCGGACATATGAGGTAGCTCGTTCACATAGACTTGAAACAGGTGATGTAGCAGGCCTATGTCCAAGTGACCGACGCCTCAGTCCTACCAGATGTTCCAACACAGACAGCTCACGCTTGCGGATTGTCATGCCACGGTCAAGGACTCTAACCATGCCACCCAACCATCTATCCAAAGCTTCAGCAATCTGCTGTTGAGCATTTACCATTGCCTGGATGTTGTTTTTTACAGAATGGACAGCGGCCCTCTGAAGCCTCTGATCTTCTCTGTTGTGCCATTCAGCACATGCCTGTGCCTCCATTACAGCCTGAAACATGCATCTGGAGACACCAGCTGCTGTGCTCTGTCTTTCAGGGGCATGTTGGCCAGAGGTCCTTCTATGAGCAGAAGTGGCCACGTGCCTGTGTGGAGCACCACCAGTCAGTTGGCTGACACCATGGTGTGCAGGCACACCTTCCATAGCTCCCACTCTTTCCGGTTCCTAGCTACCACATGCCGACTGTCCTTCCTCTATGGCCACTGGTGATGGGGTTTGTGTAGGCATGGGATGAGGGGGATATAGGTGGAATGGCAACCAATGGCACCGATTCAGCCCCTGACAACCCTGCCTGTGCCTCAATCATACGTTCATCATCACTGCTAGAGTCTTTGGGGACACTGACATCATATGGACTGCAGGAGGGAAATGCACCTACATCACCTGTGAGGGGCAGACAAGAACTGTACATTACAATCTATACAATAGACATAGACACACACACACACACACACACACACACACACACACACACACACACACACACACACACACACACACACACACACAATGCCATGGCACCCAACATGCATGTGATATGACAGAAGGCATGCCACATGCATGTGATATGGCAGATGGCATGCAGCGCAGACAATAATAGTGATAGTTATCATACATCCCTGGGTTGCACACAACAGCATGCATGTGTCATAGCAGAAGGCATGCAAATTACACAATCATAGAAGTAAGCATACATCCCTGTGTTACACCATGCAGACCAGCACAGGTTAACAGTACACCTCCCTGATGTGTGTCATATGATCTTGACAATCACATGTAGTATGACATGTGATCTGCTGACGTGTGCAATGACATGCACACTTGTTTAACACAATGGTGTCCTGTCAAATATACAGTGGGGTAATGGTGTCCCAATGCAGTGTTGTCTGTCCGCCCTACAGATATACTGCACATTTAGCTGATGTGCATGGCCATTGCAGGGAATCATGAGGCATCTCTATTGCTATACAGTGTGAGTTACAGACACAGTTCATAACCATGACTGTGTTCAGATTCAATGCATATATACTGTGGAATGTGACCCATATCACTGAGGTGTATACACGCTAAACCATGATGTGAAATGTGTGACACAGGTCACTGAAGGGTATATGGATGACACCACTGCACATCTGCAACCATATTGCTGCTGCCTGGCAACTACTGCCAGACACGGCGAACACGTCGGTACACCATGTCCCACATGACATCTGTGTACCACACAGACACACACACACACACACACACACACACACACACACACACACACACACACACACACACATGCACACACAACACGAGGAGCAAGTATGACATTGATTTTCAACACCAGCAAGGGGAAAGTACTGTATCTGTGGGCTGATGTGGATACTGTACAGGTGACTGCTGTCATGTCATGACACACTCAAGATGTTCAACACATCTTATGTGGTGGGTTGATTTCACACCTACACAAGATGTACACAGGCCTGTAGGATGTCTACTGTTCCACATAGGTTCATAGGTTCATAGGTTCATACTAGGCTATCTGCCCTAGGGCATTTATAAGCCTAGCCAGAGTGTGTGGCTTTCACCACCCCTTAGGATGAGAATACTATACCCATTAGTTTGCTGTGCCTCTGTCCAGCCGTGACACAGAGATGATTTCCGGGGTAAACCTACGATCTCCCATCCACTCGTCAAGATTTCTCTTGAACAGTCAGTGAGGGGCTCTGCCTCACATGGACTGGGATTCTGTTCCATAGTGTAGGGAGTCTCTGGGTGATGAATCTGTCCCTCCAGCACATCCTATTTATATCCGTGTTGAGGTTTAAGTCTCTTGCTCTCGTGGCTCTGGTGGATTTGGATTTTTTGAGGTGGAGCATGTCCATTAATTCTGGGTTGGACATGGCCTTGTATGTCAGGCACAGATCACCTCTGAGCAGACAATATGCGACTGAATAGAGCTGGAGTTTCTTCAGTCGGGCAGCGTATGACATATGTTTGAGCCTTTATCCTTTTGGTGAGGAACTTTTGGGGTCTTTCCAACTGCTGCAGGTGTCAGGTAAGGTACATTCGAATGGGCGTTGTACTCAATCATTGGTCTGATAAGTGAAGAGTACAGGGGTACAATGACCTCTCCTGATCTGGATGTGAATCCTTCATGATCAGGTGGGCAGTGTAGAAGGTCTTCCTAACCACTTTGGCAATGTGAGTGTCGAAAGAGAGGTTACTGTCAACTTGGGTCCCCAGGTCTCTGATAACTTCTTCCATGTTTAATGGATTACCACCTATGTGGTAATTAGGGGTTACCTTGTTTTTCCCAAAGGGTATGACTATACATTTTTGGCATTTAGCTTAAGGCCATGGCTCTGGCACCAGTTATCCATTTCTATGAGACCTCTCTGGAGGATGTCTGTGTCTGATGGAGTGTCAATTATGGTGCCCAATTTGCAGTCATCTGCAAATTTTGTCAGCCACAATCCCCCTATGTTTGCCTGCACTTCAGAAAAAAATAAATGCCGAACAAGAGGGGGCCCAGGACTGAGCCCTGTGGACACCGTGACCGGCTTAGAGTCTGACATGGCACCAGCAACTCTAACCTTGTGGGTTCTGTCCTTGAGCCAGTTTGCAACCCATCTTGTGACATATGGGTTTACATCTAAGCTGGTGAGCTTTTCTATGATGCCCGAGTGGGGTATTGTGTCGAACGCTTTTGCTAGGTCAAGGTAGACTGTGTGAACTGCCTTACCCTCATCAATGGCCTTAGTGACTGTTTTGAAAAAGTCGACCAAGTTCAAGAGGCAGGATCTGTCCTTGACAAAGCCAAATTGGGTAGGATCCAGTGTCTGTAGGTCCCCAATGTCTTTATTTATGAGTTCCATTATGATCCTCTCCATAGCTTTGCAGACAAGGCACGTCAAGCTTATGGGGCGGTAATTTCCAGGGTCCGTAGAAGCACTGCCTTTGTGGAGTGGGACCACAGTTGCTGTACGCCATTCTTTGGGTACGTATCCTGTAGTAAGGCTAAGATTAAACAGCAGCCTTATGTGTGGGTTTAGTTCCTCATTGAGTTTGTGTAGCACACAGTCGGGGACACCGTCCGGTCCCATTGATGCTGTGTTTTTTGCTTTAGAGATAGCAGCTCTCACCTGGGCATCTGGGATGTTTGGGAGGCTAGACTCTGGTGGGATAGATATTTCTCCTTTTGGGGGGGAGGTAGGGGAGAAATTTGCACTGAACCTGTCTGCCAGTATGTTGGCAATGTCTGTGGGTTCAGTGATTTTTGTATAATTTTGGACTAATTCTGAGCATCCTGCAATATAACCATTACACAAAGGCCATAGTTGGACCATGTGTAGCCATTGTACGACAGGGTGTACACAAAAGCACATCACATCTACTCTGTGTGTTGCTTCATGTCTCTGGCCATCCTCCATGGACATGTGTGTACATGTGTTGGCCAAATTATTGTGATGGGCATCTATTTCACATGTCTGTGTTGTCCCATATGACATACACCCATAGATGTCTTATGCTCCACTGACGTCAGGGTTATGCCGAGAAAGGGTGGTATGTTTGGTATGTGGGATATGTTTTTCAGGATAGTTAGGCAGTGTTGCAGCCAGGCCACTAGATGTCATGGACATGTCAAGATAGCACATCACATTGTGTGACATTCATAGCAGGGCTGTGATCCACACCAGTGAATCCTGTGGGCTGGCCATACTCCAGCTCACTGTGTAGTACTGTTTGTATTACCCACATGTGTAGTTGTGATCTGTAGTACATGTCCTTACAGTAAACAGCACCTCCACCATTGTATGCATAGCTGTCCACACATCTGGCAATGACAGTTTGTGAGGATTCATGTCAGTGATTTACATAGTTTGCAAGTGTTGCACATGGGTAGCCATTGTGATGCATTGCAGGTCCAACCTGTATATTGTGACAGAACCATACATTATGTGTACATGTTGTAAATGGCCACATGGCAGATAGATCTGTGCATTACGATGCCTGATAAATAATAACAGTCTCACCTGCAACAGGCTGCTGTCACAGCGGAATGCCAGAGGTACCTAAATAGGAGTAACACAGCAGTATGAGCATTATCCACACCTGTATGATAGCTACAGGTTGCAATCTGCATGTTAACACATACACCAGTACATTAGACTATACTATGGTGTAAGCACATGTGTGCATACACAGAGTAGCATACTATAGTATGTGGCATGTGTGTATACATGCCTTGCATATGATGTTATATTACATATTGTACAGTGACACATGCGACTATATGGAATATAATTGTTATAGGTGCAGTAGTGACTTACCAAGCAACTCCAGGCTCAGTGGTTGAGAGACACCCACCTCCACAATATCGGCTAAGATTTGTGGATGGTTTTCTGCAGGTGTCCCCAGGTTGGCCGGTGGCTCCTTGGTACATGTGAGTAGGGGCTGGGTTGGTGGCCCATCACCTGTTGCACCTTGTTCCCTGGTGATTGCATTCACACGCTGTTTTGCCCATCTAATGAGGTCTGTACAGTATCTGCGCACCTGCTGGTTTGTGCGGTTGTGGACACCCACATCACTGACCCTCCTGCAAAGTTCCATCCACAAGGCATCCCGCTGCTGTGCATCCTGTGGTACATGGCTGAACAGGTTATCATGATTGTCATGTAGGTATGGGATGAGGGCCTCATCGTCCAAGTGGGTATAAGGGGGAAGCCTTGCACACGGCATACCTGGAAGACATAATGATGGAGACAGGTCACAGTAACTCACAGAGACATACAGAGCTACAGCTGAACATTGTGCATCACATTTATTATGATCAAATAGTTGTCTTTGCAAATCTACATGGCACTGACACCACTGACATGTTTGTGTTACACACATGTGACACTCAATGGTGAGTGGATATTATCACCATATATGTGTGTGTGTCACCTGATTACATTGCTCATACTCCATGTGGTTGCTGTCTTGATGTGGGCATGTCTGTTTCCCTGTACTGGTGTTTCTACCTATCAGCACATGGCTGGATGTGTCCACATTAATGCAGTCGACCATGATGCTGTGCATATGTCACATATAAAGACTTACACTGCCTTAATGGACATGACCTGTGACCCTGCAGACTTGTTCACTTAAGGTTTTACATGTATGTGTTCTGCCATATACATCTACATGGCACTGTACAGCAATTCAACATCCTGCCATGTATCACCTGTGTTGCACATGTGATACACATGGGACACTGGCTAGCCAGATGGTATTTGCAGGGATGGATATCAACTCTAGCATGTACAGTCAAAGTCAACTAGTAGGCTATATGCCCTGGGCCATGTATGAATCTAAATGAAAGGTTACCTGGCTGTAGCTGACAGGCGGGTCTCTGGGGCCAGGTGGAGCAGTGTCACATAACTGATCCACAGGGTTAATGATACATTTACCATGCGGTCATCACACCATGTCTGAGAGGGGGGTGATGTGCAACTTTGCTGGACAGGAATGCATAGTATGTCAGGACTATGTAAAGTGTATGGGACAAGGATCTGTCCAGCATATGGTGATCCTAGTACTAGGAAGGTGGATGTCCATGAAGTATGTGTTTGAGATCAGGATGTGTATGTGTAGTATGTCCAACATCATTGGGTTGGACATGGATTTATTCAGGGTATGCATCATGCTACATAGCGGAGATGGGGAATGGGAAGGCTGGTGTAGGCCATCTGAACATAGCCAATACCCCTTAAAGGAAATATGTGATCTGATATGGGTCACTTGAGTGTTGTGTATGGCTGGACAATGATTTCTATATTCATGGATGGCACCCTGTCATGATTAGGGTTGCCACATATGACTACCTGACAGGTGTGGTGACATAGCTATCACACGAAAGACAACTGTCCAGCTGCATCCCTGATATGTTGACCGCTGTCTAGGTGATAGTTCATGGGTACAGGGTTATTAACATAGGGGTGACAATGCAATATGTAGCTGTCAGATTGTGGCCATATGTCACACACACCTTACCCACAAAGCCCCTTCTGTATGTTGTCCACAGCACTCTGAGTTGGCTATTGCTCCTAGGTCATAGTCATTCGCATACTTCAATAGGCAGATGCCTTCTGTTAGTCTGTGTGGTATGGACTACAATGAGGGGGAATACTGTTAATCAATCCTGTCTTACTGTAACTGGCACTGGTGTGATGTGCATGTATTATTCAGACACCTTCTGTAGTGTTGGTTCTACCAGCATTCCCATTGCAAAACACTCCTGTAACACAGGAATGTACATCTAGTATACCAAGTGTAGGTGGAACACAGTATGAGTGATGATGTCCTATGACCTGGCAAGATTATGATATGCAGTGTGAAATCAACCTTACTGTCGTCTATATCTGTACTGCTGACATCAAATAATTTGATCAAGGTTCATGGCCTTTCAGACCAGACTCAGCAGGGAAGTAGTGCAATACTTTCCATTATCAGTGGTGTCTCCACCTTTGTGGGTTGTGATACCTGTTGGTGTGCACCAATCAGTATGTACACAGCCTGACATGAAGCTATTTTTAACACAATGTGTATGTGGAGAGCAACTTGTTTTGCCATATGTGTATGATACAACCTGGGTTGTGGACAGGTCCCATGCAGCCTGAGTGCAGCTTGTACCTGCATAGTTGTGGATACAGGGGATCTGTGGTGTACATGGGTATATGATTGTGTATCTGTTGGGGGAGGGGCAGTGTGTTTATGTTATCAAAGACCCTATCTGGATTGTTTATTCATGCTCAGCATTTGTTCAGAACTTGTAAGTACTACGTAAGCTACTAATTACTATAGCACTCAATCTTCCTCATTACCTAGAGATAAACAAGTTTTGTACATACTTTTCTCACTCGCTTAGAGTAAAATAGCTCTTATACTCACTTTCTTCACTTCTCTATGGGAAATTAGTTTTATATTCAGGCATGTTCAAGGGTCAGTTGCCAGTGTTTTCTCCTGTTTATCTGATGAATCTGGACATCTTGAGGCAATGTAGACATTGCCTCATGTACACAGACAACCCTCTCCACCTACCACCCAACACTACTACCTGTGAAAGATGCACTTATCTAGCCAAACTGGAGGTAAAGCTCTCTCCAACCAAGCCTGACCCTCACAGTTATGTGGAGAAGGTAAACATTCGTACCATACCACACTCATCACATAGTCTCACTGAATCTACCCCACCATTAACTGAGAAAACTACTCGTGTACCAACTCATTAGCTCAGTGCTTTCTGGAAATCATAAACACCAATGCCCTGGATCAACATATCCACACACCCATCAGGGCAACAATATCCTAGGCATTAACAACATGAGTGACTGGTGTTCCACACCTGAAGTCAACTCCTCATTGGTCCGATCCGACCATAAGCTGAACACCCTTGATATCCACATCCTGCCCCCACCCCCCATTAAGGGAACTACAGTATAATATGTCTACAAAGCCAACTTCATGCTTCTTAAGACAGAGGTTGTGAACTTTATGACACCCACGCAGATGGACAATACTGTTACAACTGCTGAATCCTACACAAATGAACTCTATAAGCACTTACATGAGTGCATGGATTGTGCTATCCCAAACAGAACTAAGACGCTATACTCCTAATTAAGGAAGTCAATCTGGTGGTCCCCTGTCATAAACAAACTGTACAACAGGAAGAAGACACTATTGCAAAGGAGAGTACAATCCCATGTGTGGAGGAGCTCCCTGGTCAACCTCAGTAAGAAGGTGAGATCCCTTATAAGATCCTCCAAAGTTAGCTACAGAAACAAAATCACCACTAATTCCAATGACAACCACAAAGCATTCTATAACTATGTCAAATATCTCAATGTCAACACCCAGATCTGGTCTGGGTTACAAAACAAAGGCACGAACATTACAGAACCAAATGATATTGCCATCATCCTGGCAGATAGGTTCACTGCTACCTTTCCCCCCTCTCACCCCCTAAAGGGCCCATATCTATAGAGGAAGAGTGCAGAGTCCCTGTAATAACAACTACGCAGGTAAAAGCTGCACACTCTAAAGCCAATATCACATTATCAATGGGACTGGACACCATCCCAGGCTGCATTTTACATGAACTTCAGAACATACTGGCTCCCCACCTACACACCATGTTCAATAATAGCCTCGCACTGGGCTTTGTGCCACCTAAATGGCACACAGCAACAGTTATCCCACTCCACAAAGGTGGCACCACAACGGACCATGAGACCTATTGCCCTATAGTCCTGACTAGCCTGGTCTGCAAGGCTATGGAGCACATCATCATGGATCTCAGTCACAGAGACATTGGGTACCACCAAACCTTTAACCCCTCCCAGTATGACTTTGTTAAGGGCAGACCATGCCTCCTAAACCTGGTGGACTTCTTAGAGACAGTTACCAAGGCATTAGATGAGGGTAAGGAGGTCCACACAGCCTACCTAGATCTCTCAAAGACTTTCAACACCATTCCCCATTCTGTTATTGTCGACATACCCATTCACCTGAACATTAACCCCTACATCATGTGATGGTTTGCAAAGTGGATCACTGACAGAACCCACACAGTGGGAGTTGCATACCCTAGGTCCAACTGTATACCATTTACAAGTGGTATCCCCAAGGGCTCAGTCCTAGAACCCCCTCATGTTCAGTATATAATTCTCTGATGTACAGGCAAGCACAGGAGGGATTTGGCTGAAAAGGTTTGCAGACGACTGCAAACTAGGGGACATAACTGTTTCCCCAGCTGATACAGATACCCTCCGGAAGGGTCGCACTGAGAGGGATACCTGGTGTCAATATCATGATCTCAAGCTGAATGCCAAAAAGTGCATAGTCATCCCCTTTGGATATAACTAATTACCCAAGGACTACCACATAGGTGCTAGTCCCCTACATACAGAAAAGGCAATAAGGGATCTGGGAACCCCAGTAGATAGCAATCTCTCCTTCGATACCCATAATGACAAGGTGGTTAGAATATCCTTCTACGTGTCCCCCCTAATCTCTAATGGGTTTGCATACAGAACAAAGGAGGTCATTGTGCGTCTCTACTCATGACTTATAGGTTCATAGGTTCATAGGTTCATACTAGGCTATCTGCCCGAGGGCATTTACAAGCCTAGCCCATAGTTTTGTGGCTTACGCCACCCCTTTAGTTTGGAGAAACTATGCCCATTATTTTGCTGTGCCTCTGTCGAGCAGTGACACTGAGGTAACCCCTGGGGTGTATCTGCGATCTCCCATCCATTGGTCAAGATTCCTCTTGAACAAGGCCAGTGAGGTGCTCTGCCTCACATAAACCGGGATTTTGTTCCACAGCATAGGGAATCTTGGGTGATGAATCTATCCCTCCAGCACGTCCTATTAATAACTGTGTCGAGGTTTAAGTCTCCCGCCCTTGTGGCTCTAAGGGATCTAAATTTTTGAGATGAAGCATGTTCATCAAATCTGGGTTTGACATGGCCTTGTATGTCAGGCACAGGTCACCTCTGAGCAGCGTAAGCAACTGAATATAACTGGAGTTCTTTCAGTCGGGCAGCATAAGACAGATTTTTGAGACCCTTTATCCTTTTGGTGAGGAACTTTTGGCCTCTCCAGCTGCTGCAAGTGTCGGGTCAGATACATTCCAAATGGGGCATTGTACTCAATCATTGGTCTGATGAGTGATGAGTATGGAGACTATGACCTCCCTTGATCTAGATGTGAATCCCTTCATGATAAGGTGGGCAATGTAGAAGGTCTTCCTAACTACTTTAGCAATATGAGTGTAATGAAAGGCTACTGTCAACCTGGGTCCCCAGGTCCCTGATAACTTCTTCTGTGATCAGGGATTGCCACCTATATGGTAGCTAGGGGTAACCTTGTTTTTCCCAAGGGTATGACTATGCATTTTTTGGCATCTAACTTAAGGCCATGGCTCTGGCACCAGTTATCCATTTCTGTGAGACCCTTCTGAAGGATATCTGTGTCAGATGTGTTTTCGACTACGACGCCCAATTTGCAGTCATCTGCAAACTTTGTCAGCCATAACCCTCCTATGTTTGCTTGCACTTCAGAAAAGTAGATGCCAAACAAGAGAGCTCCCAGGACTGAGCCCTGTGGGACACCACTTGTGACAGGCTTTGAGTCTGACATGGCGCCAGCAACTCTGACCCTGTGGGTTCTGTCACTCAGCCAGTTTGCAACCCATCTTGTAATGTATGGGTTTACATTTAAGTTGATGAGTTTTTCAATGATACCCGAGTGGGGTATTGTATTGAAAGCCTTCGCCAGGTCTAGGTAGGCTGTATGGACTGCCTTTCCCTCGTCAATGGCCTTGGTGACTGTTTCGAAAAAGTCAACCAGGTTTAAAAGGCATGATCTGCCTTTGACAAAGCCAAACTGGGTTGGATCCAAAGTCTGCAAATTCCCTATGTCTTTATTTATGAGATCCATTATGATCCTCTCCATGGCTTTGCAGATAAGGCTTGTCAAGCTAATGGATGGTAATTTCCAGGGTCGGTGGAGGCACTGCCTTTGTGAGTGGGACCACAGTCGCTGTCGCCACTCCTGGGCACGTATCCGGAGGTGAGACTAAGATTAAACAGCTGTCCTAACTGTGGGTTTAATTCCTCATTGAGTTCGTGGAGCACACAGCCAGGGACACCATCAGGTCCCATGGATGCTGTGTTCTTTGCTTGAGAGAGCAGTTCTCACCTGGGCGTTAGAGATGTTTGGGGGCTACAATCATTTGGTATAGATATCTCTCCTTTAGGGGAGAAGTTTGCACTGAACCTGTCAGCCAGTATGTTGGCAATGTCTGTAGGATCAGTAATCTTCACATCGTTTTGAACTAATTCTGAACATATCTGGGAGTTTCCTCCAGGTTTCTGACATAGCTAAAGAATGCCTTATGGTTGTCTTTAGAGTCCTTAGCTATTTTCTCTCAAAATTAGCTTTGGATGATTTTATGAGAGCTCTTAGCTTTTTACTTATAGTGATCAGGTGTCTCACCTTTTAAGGATTTTGCTCTATCTTGTAGTAGCTTTCTCCTTTTGTTGTAGAGTTTGTTTATGGCTGGGGTCCACCAGACTGGACGCTTGCCTTTGGTACAAAGAGTCTTTGTTTTGCTTGGGATTGCCTGATCCATGCAGCCCGGCAGGTGCTGGTAGAAGGCATTTGTAAGTGATTCAGCGGTTTGAGTAATGTTTGCCCGGCTTGGCCTTAAAGGAGACCACACTAGTCTTTAGAAGTGTGAAGTCGGCTTCGAGAAGTTCTTTACTGTGGTCTTTTTATTTGGGTGGGGCGGGAAGAGGACCTCCAGCGAGATTAGTTTGTGATCTGATCTCACCAGTGAGGTATACATCCGTGTTGAACATTGTGCTCCCATGTTCGTGATGATGAGATCAAGTATGTTTTCTCCTCTTGTGGGATGGTGACTAGTTGTTCCATGGCATTTGAGTTTATGAATTCCAGGAACTTTTGGGCTAGAGTGTTTGGGCTTGAGTAGTGTTCCCAGTCTATATTAGGGTAGTTGAAGTCACCTAGTATGATGGTGTTCGGAGATACATTTATCCCTCCAGTGTTTTCAGGAAGGCCATGTGAGGTTCCTGAGTTTGCGAGTGGCCTGTAACATGCTACAAACTGCAGAGCAGTCTTGCCTATGGTTAATTGCACCTGGATGGTTTCCGATGCATCGTGCGTTGCCACCAATCTTGAGGTGTGGGTGTCCTTGATGAATATGGATACCCCTCCTTTCTTGGTATTGTCCGGATTTTGGGGCGGAACGCATGATATAAGGTAAAACCTGATAGTGTTGGGGTGCTCTCAGGAGCCTTGAACCAGGTTTCTGTCACAGCACAGACATCGATGTTCTCCATACTGAGAAGGGCCTCGAAAAGTGCATCCTGAGGTTGAGACTTCTGGCATTGAGCAGCATTACCCTTAGTTTTTTTTCTTTGTTGTGTTCTAGGGTGGTAGGTTTAGAATTTGAGCCCTGCCTAACATAGGCACTATGGGGGTAGCAAGAGCCTTTGCCAAATCCGGAATCCCAGGGTGACAGGTGCAAGCCATCCCTTATGAGCAGCGTGGCTTGTCCAGCATGTCATCCCAGGCAGACAGACATTGGATCCCCTTTGAATGACACCAGAGTTTAAGCCAATTGTTAAAGCTGATCATCTTATCTCTGTATTGTGGCATCATTCTTGGTAAAGGTAGGATACTGCTCAAGGTCAGGGTCATACCTGCTTGGGCTACATAATCAGAGAGCTCCTCTATGTCTCTTTTCATGTAGTCCAAAGACCCATTATAGGATACAACACCCCATTTGGGATGTACCTTACAAGACAACTGCAGCAGCTTGGAAGACCACAACAGTACCACACCAAGAGGATTACTGACCTCAAACAGATGACCTATGCAGCCCAACCTAAGAAACTCCAGCTGTACTCAGTTACATACCGCATGCTCACAGGTGATCTCTACTTGACACCCAAGGCCCATGTCCAACCCAGTATTGCTGGATATGCTCCACCTAAACAGAAGCCCCTGAGAGCCACATGCTCTAGGGATATACACCTAACCACAATGATGACTAGGATGTGCTGGACGGATAGATTCCTGACCCGGATACTCCCCATGCTTTGGAACATGATTCCAATGTACATCAGGCAGGGCTGCTCACTAGCACTCTTCAAGGGAAACCTTGACAGGTGGATGGGAGACAGACATGTACCCCGAGGATCACTGCAGTGACTCTGCTGGACAGAGGCACAGGGAACTAATGGCTCTGCTGTTTAGAGGCACGGGGAACTAACCTAAGGGAGTGGTGAAAGCCAACACACTCTAGCTAGGCTTATAAATACCCTTGGGCAGACAGCCTAGTACCTACCTTTGCACTTATTACATGTCTTATGTGTATGGATAGTTAACTTGCTCTTAAATTTTACTTTGCTATCATGCTGATAAAATGTTGGGTGACTACAAGTCATATGTCTCCTGTTACTGTTTATTGTAAATGACAATACACATAACTAATGTTTGTCTAACATAACAGTAATGCTATGTAACTTGTAATACATATCTGCCTACAATACTGTACATTACACAGTTGTTGGTACAATATCCCACAATGCAAATCATAATTGCACAGTGGCCCAACCTTCCACACATGTTATTCTCAGTAATACACCCATACATATGCCTACTGTTGCAATATATCAACATATACTATCCCCTGTTATAGCACATACTTGATGGAACAGCCCTGCCACTGACAGCGGCTGGTGAGGAATATTTGTGTTCAAAGCCCTTATATAACATCCCTTGTGGTGTATGCTGTGTTTGCCTTGTGACCTACAGCAGTACACACATTAATACTACAAGCGTTGCTATGCTCAACAATACATCGCTACAAGATAACTGTTTCCACTATATGGATTGCGTGCACTTTAAATATTACAGAACAAGTACTACATACACAGACATACTGAGTGTTCTACATACCTTATTAGTAACCCGAGGTGTCATTGACTGTTAATTCAATCCTTTTCAGTTTGTGTTTCAATCTTCTTTGCAACGTTCTGCTGGTATATACAGATGGTTTGAATGTGTGATAAGCCATCCTTTTCTAGTTAAATATCGGTAACGTGCTATCCTGACCACCGATTGATGTTCCAAAGTAGTTAATTAGATGCACATCAGCTGTGCAGCTACTCCATTAGCCAATACCATAGCAACAGTGGTGTATAATTGAGTATTCCACTTGGGCATTGTCCGTTTGCCTTACTTTCAAGGAAGATGGCCTGGATGTGTTGTTTGTGATGTATTTCAACAGCTATATGGAGACAGACAGAGATATATTAGCTTCATGACTCCCGTGGATTGTGTGTAATGGCTAGAAGATGTTGTTCTACATGTGAGTACAGCTGTTATATTTCAGAACATTGCTACTTATGCAGGGTTTGTTTGTACCTGATACTTTTGCAGATGTTTCAGTCTGGCAAGAATGTTTGGGCAGCTCAAGGCTGTATGGCTATGCATAAACTGTTAGGTGGTTTACTGTGTGCTCACCAGATATCCTTGGTTTGGTGTACATGTGTATCATACTGTGCTGTTAATCAGTAATTGGTAACACTTCCCAGTGTACACACAACCCTCTGAAATGGGATTAGTGCAAACAAACCCTGTAACATCAGCAGCTGTCCCATTGTATAACAGCAACTATTTCACATAGGACCATGTTAGTGTGTCTCTGACAAGGTATGTTAAGGCTTCTGCAGATGTCATACAGTGAGTGAATGATTTGTGATGTTATTACAGTTTGTATTGTAATTTGTTTGGGTGTGGGGGTGATGTTGCTGGGTGTACATAGCAGATGCAGGTGTGTAGGAACTGCTTTTATACATAATCGATATGTGCATGAGGGTTCCTTTCCTATTTGAACGCCTATCCTTTAGTGGACTAATACTATGGTAATTGCAGGCTGATTCATTAAGGCACTGTTAGTTGGTTCCTGTATAGCATGCAGGTGATGTTAGTCCTTGAATCCTTTTGGCAATACATTGGAATGTAATAAAGTGTTGATACATGAAAGCTGTGTATTTCTGTCATAGGTATTTGCAGTCATTGGAGTTCTGTTGGTGACTGACCCTCTTTGGCTAGGGTTGCCACCTTTTCATATGGCCATAGTGGGACATTTTCAGGACACACATCAGATTTTACAGGCCGACACAAACCCATGGTCAGTACAAGGGATAGAACTTTCCTTTTTTGCCTAAATATAAGCTTATCCTTGTAGTAGTTTAGTTACTTAACCTGTTTCTTGTAACATGTAGGTATTTTTTATACAGAAAGAACTATTGTATGCAACTATTACATTACATATGGGACATAATTGTGTCCTACAATCTCAGGACATTTGCCAAGTTTAATATTTTTGGTCAGGACTCACCCACCCAAAGAGGGAGTGTCCCTCGCAAAGTGGGACAGGTTGTAACCCTATCACTGGCTCATGTCCATAGCACATATTTGTAATAGTGTATAGGCATATACTCTCCATATCCTTTGTTAATAAAGTTTGGTCGTGGCAGAATGTGTGATTGCTCTGGTCCATGTTATACTCATATATGAACACTTCAACTGCTGTATACAGGATACCTACGAAATCCCGAAACCTCACAATTCCGACGCCCACAGTACCGGGCCCAGACTCCAATACTCCACATTACCGACAGCGACAGTAACTCGCAAAAGTAACACAAACATGGAACATACACACGCACACACAGACACATTGCTACCCACCACATCCAAACAAACCATCCTACACTACATATGAGCAGGTGGGCAAGCCCCCCTACACCCCCCATGTGGGTGTCTGCACCCCCCCACATCACCCCTACTTTAATATTCTACCTCCTAGATCACACAAAGCAAACCCAGACCCACACATTACAGTCCCCCAGGAACACACACCACACTCAGAACATGCACTTACACACACTACAGCCCTCAGAAATACACTTACATGCAGTAACCTACCTGAACCGCAACACCAGAAGCACTGACTAAATGTCCCTTAACATTGGGATTTTAAACCTCGCGCTTCTGGTGTTTAGGTACTGTGGTCTTTCGGACTTTAAGCCTCATGATTATGCGCATTGGTATGTCAAGCAGTTGGTATGTGGTAGGTATCCCATTTATATGTACCTCCATGGTTATGTAGATGTTGTTATCCTATCTATATATCTACATATATAAGTATATCCCCATATATCGACATATCTCTCTCTCGCTCCCTCTCTCTCTGTATATGTTGGTTTATATATATATATATATATATATATATATATATATATATATATATATATATATATATATATATATATATATCTATAGCATACACCTTTCATTGGGTACATGCCGGTTTGTCCTATTTCCACACATTCCTACCTTTTGTGTTTTATCCTGTCAGTATCCACAACTGCCATTGGTACATCTCAGGTAGCTTAGTGCTAGGTTACTGTGAAGATTGTGTACATGGTTGCATGTTCTAATCCTGGCAGTGGTAATTTTACCTCTAAGAGCAGGCACTGGTAGTGCAAGGGTGATTAACGCACATTTCAGCGGTTGTGTGTTCCAAATGTTTAATATTCTGTGGAATACTACCTATATATGCAAGCTGTGGTTAAGGTATGCTATGTAACATGTAAATCATCTGAGAAGATTCCTGTCATGAATACTCCCCATTATCTGGAACTACATCCCTGATTACATTATACAAAACCCTTCACTAACACTCCAGGGAATCCTTGCAGAGTGGGTGGGGAACAGTGGATACTCCCCAGGGATCCCGCAATTGGCTCTGCTCCACAGAGGGACAGTTAGTTAATCAATGGAGTGGCGACAGCAGACACTTTTTGGCTATGCTTATGAGTGGCCTCGGGCAGTTAGGCATGCACCTACCTATGTATCTATGAACCTATACATACAGTATGGACACATGCTGATGGCTTAATTTACTGTTCAGGTATTGACTTACCTTGTGCCAATGGCAGTTGTGTGTACAATAGTTGAGGGCTACCTATGTAGGATGCACACATTAGACCACCTATATATGGCAATTTACAGGTGGTCGTGTGTGTGTGCCATCCATGTTTGCTATGTGTGCAGGTGGAGAAGGGTGTCAGTCCATAAGTGCCTACACTGTCATTGTGTGTACTATATGTTCCCTCTTTGCCATGGCATGGGCATATTGGGCACACCTCCATCTGCCTACTGGGGCTGGCACAGGGTGTTCGTGGTCTGAGTCCCTCTGTGCCTGTGGGGCCCTTTGCAATGGTGGCGGGCTGTTAAGGCCTTCACCATTCTGTTCCTGCTGCAGCTGTTTCCGTAGGATCATATTGTGCAGCATGGCACATACTATGAAGATGTGGGCACATGTGCCTGGGGAGTACTGCAAGGCTCCACCAGATATGTCCAAGCAATGGAACCGTGATTTCAGCATCCCAAACAAGCGCTCTATGATTATTCTGTTTTCTGCGTGTGCCTCATTATGGCATTCTTGCGTGGCTGTGTGTGCATTTCTGATGGGAGTCATCATCCACAGTTCCAGTGCATAGCCGGCATCCCTCACCAGGTGGCCATATGGGATGTCCCCCTGGCAAATACCTGATACAGCTGTGAGGCATTCCAGATGTGGGAGTTGTGATAGCTTCCAGGGCTGCCAGCATACACATCCATGATAATGCCCTGGGCATTGCACACAACCTGGCAGTTGATGAAGGGGTATCCCTTGTGGTTTATGTAATGCCTACCCTGCTCACCGGGTGGAGTCTTGATGTGTATGTGCGTGCAGTCTATTGCACCCAGTACCTCTAGGTAGTCTGCCACACGGTGAAAGAGATGCATATTGCTGGCCATCTCCTCCTGTGTTCGGGGGAAATATGTGTGCTCGTTGGCATGTGGTAACATGGCATCCAAGAACTGGTGGAGTACCCTGGATGCTGATGCCTGTGAGATCCCCATGATATCCCCAGTTGGCCTTTGGATGGTACCTGTGGCTAGTATTCTCAAGCTTACACATACCTTTGTGTCCACTGGGATGGGTTCCCCTCTGTTACTTCTGGCTCTAAGGCATGGCTGGCACAGCTCAACAAGTTGCTGTATGGTGTCCCTGTCCACCCTGTAATGCTCTACTATCCCCAGATCATGTAGCCCCTGGTAGGTTACCCTGGTTTTGAACACTCTTCTCCTCCGGTGCCTGAGATGGTTGTCAGCATCATCCTCCACACCATCATCAGTCTCCAATACATTCTGGTAAATCAAAGCTATGGCAGCCCCTAACATGTACATATTGAAAGTTCCCTGTCTGTATACACCAATGGTGCAGAGTGTCTGGGAATACACAAGTGTTTGTGTGGGGCTTTCACACCTTATGCTATTGTGCAATGGATGATGCTGGTGTAATTGGGTGTGTATGTGCAATTCCAGCTGCAGGGTATCTTAATTATGGGTTTTATAGCAGGTACTGCTATTGTGGGGCCTTTGGTGTTGACTTATGCTTGGCTGCCATGATTCCTCTATTGCTCTTTACTTCACTTTTCAACCCGATTCCCCTCCCATTGTCTGGCATGCATCCAGATGCCTGCTTTCTTGTTTTGTACTTTCACAACCCAGGATTGTGTTGCAAAATGTGTTATGTAGCTGATCTACTGCAAGTTTGCTTTGTTCTGCTGTGACAGTTCTCTTTTCTTTGCAGTACGGCATTTCCCCTTTCCTGTTTTGCAGGTAGTTGCTAGCAGCCTTGTTATCTGTTGTCAATGGCCCACTGTGAGTTCCTAGGTGTTGATTACTCATTTGTACGCCAATTACCATGCTGCAGCATTTCCTTATTGTCTTCTCATATCCTTCCTGTTTCAGCTGTGGTGTGCACCACTCACAGCCTTTTACCAGGTTTTGAGCGCGTTTTCATCCATGTTCACATGCACTTACAGTTACGTTGTGTGCTCTCAGCTAAGCAAAGCTATGGTTATTTCCATACCTGTATCCTGCCGCTTTGCTTAGCAACAGGCAACCTGGATTAGCAATTCTCCAATGTGCTTACAGCTACGGTGGCACACCCCTGTCTTGATGTCATGTTTACCTCCAGGCCACACCTCGGTGTTGCACTGCTACACTGTGTGGTACATCCTTACGCCGGTAGGGAGTTTGTGATTCAGTATTACTTGACTCATTTGCATGGCATTGACTACTAATTCCTAGTTACCACGCAGAACACTGTCACAGACCCTTAGCAACCCTTGTGCCATGGTTGTGGTGTAGCATGCTTGCCATTGACTATTATGGGGAATTCATGAATTGTGTTACATTGCATTTTTATGACATCTAAATATACTTTCATTGTGATCCCATTTCTGCACTGATGCACTGCGGTTTTACTATGCGTTAGTGTGGCCATGACATTAAATGTTATTTTTATGTGTTTTGCATGTTTTTTTATGCCATTGGCTATATATATTTAGTCATTGGCATATATTAACATTATAATACGTAAGTTTGGTCAGCTTTCATGGCTCCGATTTTATGTTTGAAAAAATGTAAACCGTACGCCTGCACCACTTCATGAATCAATATATACCTTCATTTGCATGCTACACTGCTGCACATGAGGTAATTAGCATACATGCACCAGGAGCTGCGCAGCTCTGGTGTACACTGGTAGTGCACATGGAAACAGCTCGTACCTGAATCGCTCGGTGGCCATATTTGGCACTAGATCGCCGATGCTACTCTGTCGCCTGGCGCAAGCTTCATGAATCCCGGGGACCCTTTCTGCACATTCCTACCTTCCTGTCACTTTGTTTTTCTCCTCTGCTTGCTCTTTATTTCACCACTGTCCTATCATCTCCTTTTCTTTTCTTTAAAGAATTATAGCACCTTGCTAAGAAATATTAACTGGCAGTAATAACTGGGAATATATAAAACTATATAAAAGTTATGCTGCTACCTATTTGAAACCCGGTACTTTTAGAGCTATGCAACAATGCATTAGCCCATGAAGCCATAGAGTCAATTAATGAGAAGCTATATTCTAAAAACATATATAGTAATTCCCGTATTTTCCCAATTAAGAGCATTTGCATGAAGCTAATTACATACAATATGTGAAATAATGCACATATTATTATGAAAATTTCGTCATCCATCACAAAAAATAAGTATTATATAAGAAATACTAGATCTGCTACTAACATTTATCATACGAAATGGGACACCATTAAAAAGGACAGGATTTTGTAGTATTACAACCATGAACCATAGTTATGACAGTCCTACAATCACAGGTGTTCCCACAACAACAATGTAGATATACAGATCTAGGATTCATTCTATTGCTAGCCATTACAAGGACACATTACAAATAAATATGGCTGCATTATTGCATTTGAACTCAGAACCCTCTGACTTTGCAAGTGATACTTAATACCTTGTAGCACATGAGAAGCTACACAGACTCTGGCTACATTTTTATTCATTGTAAGGTTCATACATGCTCAATATAGGAAAATGAAATGACAACATGCAGAAAACTAAATTATGATATATACAGTACAGCTTTTTTAGTACACAGGTAATATGCCAACGGATATGTGGAATCCAGGTCAACATGCAATATACATTCAGAGAAATGCATGATTGCCTTAATGGTGTTGTTCTCACATATACCACTGTAGCAGGCAGTGACAGTCATTCAACAAACAAGCAACTTCAACACGGAATGTACATTTATTTTGAATTAGTACTTGTTAGATGTACACATACTTAAACTTTCAGCATGGAATATAATTCACTTACTCTTTACCCAGGCTGTTATGATTACGGTTTGCAAATATACAACAGTATCCTAGCACGCTGTGTTCCTTGGTCAGTTAGCAATCATCTGATCAGTATTGTGGTATTGACCTTGTGTGAAAACAAATCTATAGTATTGCCTTTACAATGTTTATGGATATTAAGTGGGAGTATGTTATTCAGTCACCGAAGAAGTAAAGCCATGTTGGCTACCATGAGCAAGCACTGACAGTTATTTTGCGGGTGTGGATCCAAGTCATCCACCCCTAAGTGAGTCTGTGAGATATCCCCCAGAGCACACATCTTGAGCATTTGGAAGGGGGCATATATGGCATTAATGTTAATGGACAGGTTTCACAGCACACATGTGGCATATGATGCACATGCTGTTCAACATGCCTTGGAAGTTAGAGTTGTATACCTCGTGGTGATTGACCCAGTCCTGTTCCCCATATCTTGCTGTCATGTGTACATGACTCCAATGTAAGGCACACATTAATTAGGGATAATGCAATATGTGATACAATTCCAGCAGTCCTCTGAATATGTATACTGAGAAATAATGTTCACATTTGCTATGTTGTAGCATACCATGGAGTGATGTTTTAAAGATCATGAATGGTGATGCCTATAACACCCAGCATGCCCCCTGATACTCTGTGAAAAGTCCTAGTGACTAAAAATTGCATTTAAACTCATACCTTTATTTCCCTGGGAGGGATTCCTGCTCTCATCTCTGTCTGTGGGTTAAGGCTGAGAGAATTTGCTAATTTCCTCCAGGGTGTATGTGCCCTAGAAAGATTTCCACCTTCTCTGTGTATGGCTAGTATCAGCAGCAGCAGTGTCTTCAGCCTATATTATAAACAGATGTATTAAAAAAGCAGCAGGTAGTGACAATCTATTTGTGCCTACTTTGTGTCTGCACTGCAGTATTATTTCAATCCACAAAAAACAAAAAAGGGAATAGAGACAACATTAATGCTTTTATTTCTTTTGAGCTATCTCTGCAACATTAGTTGAGAAGCATGTAATTCAGCTGTAATTAGCATCTTTGAAGCATGGAGTACGAAGCATTTATTTACCTGGAAAGTGTGACTTGGAACAAAGACAATTTTCAACAGAGGCATAGAAGAAACACTCTAGACATATGTCCTTTAATACGGGAGGAAACCAAAGTTCCCAGAGGAAGCTCACATGAACACAATGAGAAATACAGACTCCACACAGAAGGCACCCCAGCTGAGAACTGAACCAGAAATCATTTTACTGAGAGGCAACAGCACAACCACTGCACCACTGTGCCATCCAGTAATATCACCTCCAATCAATTACTGATGTACTCCATTATAAAAAGGCAAAGGAGTAGCTGGGTAAACTGATATGGATGAGACTTAGTACATGATTGTAACTGAGACACACATTTCTTCAGCTTTACTATATTTCAACAGAGGAGTAGTACATGCCATCAGGTATATATCCATCTTGTAACCTAAATATTGTCTATGCTGGGATGTACAGAACAATTACAGTGAAGTAACTCTGTATGCATTTGTTAGAAATATGCTCATTGCTTGGCCTTCTTTAGCAGTAATTTGAGAGATATAGAGGCTGTAGGGTAGGCATAAAGTATAATTTTGTGTGCTAACTATGTATGCATGCTCCATGGAAAGATCCTTTGATAGTACTTTTAACATTTCCCCATCGTTTGGTTAACATTGTTCCTGACCCTGTTATCTGTCATGTTAAAGGGGTTGGTGGGAGAGATGAAGTCCTGCTATGGAACAAACTAGAGTGTAATGTTATGTTGTGTGGGGGACATAGTTCAGTATCTGTTAGGGCACAATGAATAATATCCTGCTCTTGTTACTCTCTTAGTTTTGTAACCGGCCTTGCTATTTACTGCACAATGTTGAATCTGTACAGCTTAAACCACTTTTGAGTATTGGGAGCCTTACTTTAATGCATAATCTGTATAACAATTTGTACTTATGTGATCCTTATATGTGTTACCATTATTTTGTCTTTCAGTAAGTGATTAGCCCCTGAAACCGAGACCCCCATTCTCTGAGGCCAAAAATGAGCTGATTATAGATGCTCTCAGACAACACCATGAGGTCCAGCTGTCAAGAGGGAGGGAAAGAATGGATGAGCGTCTGGAACTCAGGGATGACCTTCTACAAAATGTCAACAGGGTGGGCAGGCAGAGCCGCATGTATGAGAAGGTGCATCACAGAACTACTGACATGATCCATGCAGTGAGAAGACATGCAGCTGAAGTGGCAGACAATTATGAGGTCACTGATGGTGGGCCTACAGTTGAAGAAACCCTCAGTACTACTAAAGAATTTGTGGCAAATACAACTATTTGTGGCTTTATCCACACTTTTTACTGTAAGTGTTTGGCAGAATTAAATGTCTGTAATAGTGAAGCAGTGTAAATTGCAGCATAGTAGTGCAGGTATTAATGCTGGGCTGTTTTTTTTTTAACCACAGATGAACATGGCAGTAGTTCTGTGGCCTGTGCTCCAACTGATGTCAGTGTCTCATCAGAGTCTGATGAAGATGGTTGCCAAAGTGAGCCACAATTGGCTGTTGCAGAAGCTAAATCTGACACAGAAGTTGACATCCAGCACCCACACTCAGTATCCCCAGACACAGCCATTATGCCTACACATACCCAGTCCACAGAAGCTACACAGATTGGACATTGATCAAAAAATTAAAACCCACCACACTCTCCGCTGATCAACTCCCTGCTGAGTACTTTCAAAAATCAGCTGAGGATATTGCCTACCCAGTATCAATACTAATTAATCGTACCATAGCAGAGGCTAAAATTCCCACCGTTTGGAAAACATCCTATGTAATCCATTACATAAAGGAGGCTCCTCCACTGAATTCTCCAATTATAGACCAATAGCTATACTTTCTCCATTTGCAAAGATTATGGAAAAATGTATACACAAACAACTCATGCACTACCTAATCCCGAATCACCTCATGGCAGATATCCAACACAGCTTCCATCAACACCACAGCACCACGTCAGCCCTATTAGCTGTTACCAATACCACTAACAATAACCGTAACATTAATCACATATCCTCAGCCTTCTACTTGGATCTCTCCAAGGCATTTGACATGGTTGACCACCAACTTTTGATTCACCCCCTGCAAACTTTCTGTCTAGATTCTAAAGCCCTTCAGTGGTTTAAATCCTATCTCAATGGGAGATAGCAGGCTGTTCTCTGGCAGAACAAGCTCTCTAACCTACTGCCTAACACCCTTGGAGTACCACAAGACTCTATACTAGGGACCCTACTGTTTTCCATCTTTATTAATGACTTGTATACTATCATCCCAAATGTCAGCTGTATGTAATATACTGACGACTCCACCCTGATTTGCTCAGCTACATGTCTTACAGATTTGTGGTCTGCTATCCAGTCCACCTTTAATACTATAGAAAACTGGCTCTCTGAACGTCGATTGATACTAAATCCCAAAATAACTAAAATGCTGTTATTCTCACCAACACAAAGGTCTGCTGCTTTGACCTTTACCATAACTGCAAATGGTGGCACAATAATCTCCCCCGACCCCTATACATAACTATTAGGTGTCATTAGTGATAATAACCTAAAATTCAACCTACCTGTAAACCAATCAATCAAAAACTATCAATAAAAAACGAGGGTCACTGTACAGAATAAAAGCCTTCCTAACCCCTCCAGCCAAGATTGCCATAGCTCACTTTCACCTAATTTTAACACTTCTATATGCATGCCGCCTACTCTCTAATCTAAACAAGACTATCCTTAATAAACTCTCAACCTGTTATAATCACATTGCCAGGTTTTCCACTGGCCTACCTTTTAGGACACCCCACTGCATCAATCTTAACCAGCGTAGGTGGCTTGAACTACCTAGTCTAATCCAATATAACCTACTGATTATGGCTAATAAAATCCTTTGTAATCCAGATAATACTCTGGCACTTAAAACTATTATCACCCCCTATAACAATCCAAGACTGCTTCGATCCTCGAACAGACTACTAATTCAGACAATCAAAATTAACAATGCAGCCGGTGATTCCCTCTTTGCAAATTCTGTAACCAGAGCCTGGAACTCACTTCCAGCTGATATTACTTTGCTATCCTCCCTAGGCCAATTTAAAACTAGGCTCAAACAATATCTAGCACTAAACTGGCTTTGCCACTGCAACAAGCCTGGCTAACTTTCACCAAGAATGTGAAAAATCTATTAATCAAATTACTGTTGAATTTCTCCCTGACTGTCACCAGAGAGCAACTCTAATCTGTTGAACTTTTCTATTCATGTTTGCTTATGTATTCTTTGTTAATACCATATTTGTATTATGTTTTCATTGTTTTTATTGCATCTGCTTACCTTGGAGCTTTTCTCCCTGGGAATCCACTGAAAATAGACATGAATCCCGGTCAACAAATGTAAAATAAAAATAAAATTAAAAAAATTAAATTTGTAAGCCAAGGACATAGACCAGGGAAGTGTGGCTACCATGGCTTCAGTGCCTGTTGACACTATCTGTAGTCAAACTGTTGGTGAGGTGCCACACTGGTGGGTTGATAGTGGTGCTCATCAGAGATCTGCTGTCCCTCCACCACCTGGTGCAAGTGTGTCTTCACATGACACTCGATGTATGTTTAGGGCCATAATGGAGGCACAGGCATGTTCAGAACATCTTGAAAGGAGAATGCTCAAGGTTTTAGATGTGACACAGTCTGACATCCTTAACTGCCTCAAGTGTGTACTTGATCGGTTCAATGACATGTATTAATGGGATGTGTCCATGAGGGAGTGCAAAGCATCTGTCATGGAGTGCACATTGTCTGTGCTGGAATGTCTGCTGAGAGGGGAACGTTGACCTTGTGGGAGTAGGTCAACAACTACATCTGCTGAGAGCCAATGGGGCTGTGCTTGAAAAAGCTCCCGTAGTAGCAGTGCAGCTGCTGCTCCATCAGAGAGTGTGCTGTCCACCCAGACATAGCAGACCATGGGGTCATTGTCGTGGTGATTCCTTTGAAGGGAGGACATCCAGCAGACATCAGTCACCCTCAGGTAGTAGAACACCATCTGACCCTGGGTGTGGAGTTTCTAGTGCAACTCCTGGCAGAGCCAGTTCTCATGGTCAGGGACAAAGATAATGAACTGTGAGCTCTACCATGCACAGCTCATAGCTGTCTAACTTACAGACACAAAGGGCTAGCACTGAGCTTGGCTGCATTCATGCAGACTCTCACACACTGATGTCTCATTGAGGGCACCCACCTACTGATACACACGTTAAATTTACATGTTCCCTGTTGGCTGTTGCCCTTACTGACTCACACAACCCTCACTAATCTTTTGTGTCAGCCTAGGGCCCCTGCACCTCCACAAACCACCCTGTACATATGACGACTGTGCCTCATCCTTGTTGTCTATCTTTTGACTTCAGGGAAACCAAAGATGTGTGTTTGATGCACAGGGTGACTACCTACATTTCATATGTATTTCATATGTCCATTTGTGCTGTTTGCCTGATAATTTTAACTGTCAGTTGTATTGTAATTAGCTGGTTAGACATTTGCAAGCATAATAATTCTGCACCCCCACAGACCACCCTGTGCAAGTGATGACTATGCCACATCCCTGTTGTCTATCCTTTCACTTCAGGAATACTAAAGGTATGTGTTTGATGCACAGAGTGACTACCTACATCTGGATATATGTCATACATTATTAGCATAGCTGCTTTGCGAGGCTTCTTCAAGGTGTTTCATTGTTTAGGCTGCACTGACGTGAGTGGACATCCCAGACTGTTTTGTACATGTTGTTTTTGTAAACAGTAGCTTCTGTCACTTACTGTAGAATGTAGTAATGACAGAAATACACCAGTATGTATTTTATTTCCTGGCATATCTTTCTTTGAGTATATCAGACATGGTTGTGAGTATAAATTTGTATAGATGAGTAGACAGGGCATCAGGGTGCAACTTATCCCAGATGTCAATGTCCTTTGTGGAAAGCTGAGCTTGGACATTGAGTATCCCATCCCTTAGGAAGATGTAGTTACCTTGGATTATGTTTTGCAACCTGAGTCCTCCTTTAGTGAGTTTGTTAAGTATTCCAAACTTTACACATAATGTTTTATGGTTGGATTAACAGCACAGGTACTATGCATGTGCCATTACATTGTCATGCATATTGTTGATGAACAGGTTTGATATATTACAGACCTTTGTGGGGTGGTGCACTATGTCTTCCATGTCATTTAATTTTGCAAAATCCACTTATGTGTGTACAAATGAGTTTGTCCTCCTATAATTATCCACGTGAGGCATTATGTGCACTGGTTAATAAAAATCATGTCAACTTGTCTTGTGGGGGGAACAGAGGGTAACTGATAGGTGAGGATGGGATGTTTGAGATTTGAACCTGTTACCTGCATAAAGAATGCTAAAAGGAGGTGTCTATGTGATCTGGGTGGTATTTTCTGGGGAGTAACCTATGTTGTGTACATACTGAAGTCCTTCTTAAGGCAGATTTATAGTTCTGTAATTGATTGTTAAGCATTTTAATTGCTGCTTGTTATGTAACAGAATGTATGACAGCAGCTACAGCTGTTGAGGATCTGCTCTGCAACATAGCATATGATTTTATTGGAAAATAATTGCATTGTCATTTCTGTACGTATGAGGGCAAAGTGTTGAGGCTTCTGCACATAAACCACAACAGAGCAGGTAAACCAAGGAAACACTGTTAAAGCTCACACTAGATCCAGGAAAAAATAACCTTTAAATAGAGACTTCTACTGTACACACTTGCCGGATGTGTACAGATGTGATTTCTTAAAACAGATGTCACCCTAATGTTCTTATTCTTTTGGCTACTACCATGATGGGTTGACACAGCACATCATCTGCTTCCAGTTCCTACTTTAGTCTGCATCCTGTTCTGTCACACCAGCCACCTGCATATCCTCGGTTACCACATACATGAACCTAATATCAGGCCTTCCTGTTTTCCTCTAACCTGTCAGCTCCATCCTCATTACCCATCTCCCAAATATACCCAGCATACTTCCTAAGCACATGTCCAAAGCAACTCAATCTCGCCTCTCTGGACGTGCGCCCAAATCGTACAACCTTGTGCTGACACTGTAATATACTAATCACTAATCCTGTCCATCATCAGCACACCCAGTGCAAATCCTATCATCGGGAACTCTTCAGCTCCTGTTATGACTCCTGTATCTTTGTCTGTGACACAGTCTCCAAACCATATCAAAGAGCTGTTTTAAGTATACTGTTGTAGACCTTCCTTTCAGTGTTATTGGTACCCATCTGTCACAAATCACTCCTGACACTCTTCTACACCCACTTCACCATGCATGCACTGTCTTCTTCACCTCCCTTCCATGTTCAGCATTACTGTGAACTTTATCTCCTAAGTATTTAATATCCTACACCTTCGCCAACTGCACTTTCTTCAGTCTCACCATTCCTCTAGCCTCCCTCTCATTCACAGAAATATATTCTTAGTCCTTATACTGTTCAGTACTCACCTCTGTAGAGAATAACTCCATCTCTCCAGGGTCTTCTAAACATGTTGTCTGATCACAATATCATCCGCAAAAATCTTAGTCCGTGAGGACCCCTGTGAGAACTCGTGTGTCAACCTGTCCATCACCATTGCAAAAGATGTCATGATGTATGGGCATAGCATGAAGGAAGTGTCACTGTTGTCTGTCTTATATTGCATGAGATGACATTTACCTGTCTGCTAGGCCATTGTGTGCCCAAGGCCTGTTGTGAGTAATACATATTCAATAATTTGATATAGCTGATGACATCAACAGTGCCTGTTGAAGACATGAGGACATGGTACCATAGGCTGCAGTAAAATGATCTATATAATGTCCACCAGCAACTCACACACAATAAGTCGACTGCAGTGAGATTCAAACCCCGCATATCTAGGTTTGCAGACTAGAGAACACAGTACTTAAGACTCGCACCAGTCTAACTTTAATGGGACTGCAGGTGATCTTATAGTAGATTACATCAGCAGGCTCTGTTGTTGTATAGGAAGTTGGAGGACTGCTAGACATGGATGTTTTTCGCAAGCAGAAAAACAATGCAAAACCATGCCACTTTTCAAGATACAGCTGAATACACAGTCTCTGTTGTATGCATAGCACTTTCACTAACAACCTAGGGTCTAACACCTTCCTCATACTCACATACATGTATTAAAATCGATGTCAGGCAACTCACACTTTATCTATACATGTGTTGGCTATGTACTGTTTGTATCACACAGAGTCAGCCCTGAACTAATGCTGTGTCAGCCAATGCATATGCAAGGTAAGGCCTGAATCTAAACTGTAGTGTTGAACATTGTTTTGACATATTCTTGTATATTCTTGTATATGTCTTGCCTTGTTACAGTATGCAAATATCTAGTGATGCTTTTGTAGATAACTTAGGTTACCATGCGAGTACAGACACATATTACAACAATGTTACCGTATGTAATTGTTATGCATCAGGCATGAAACACTCAGAGAATACAACCACAGCTGAATACTGTTACATTATGCAAGAGAGAATGTAGGAATTGACTTCACTTCATTACAATTTCTAACGTCAGTCTACTTTGCATCATAACAGTAAATGTGTCCTGCCCCACCCCCAAACACAAACACAGAATCATAAGACAGAGAGATGTATAGGTACAATAATATATTTGACAGGAATTGTGTCTAACTGGTCTGTGTCCAAATGTAAGTCATAGAAGTACTTGTACAAGATACTGTGCATGGTTTGATAGCAATGTACAGTGTTTATGAAGGTGGTTGTGTGAGGAACGACCCCCATTTATAAAGCAGCTTCTGTGGCCAAAAGGACTAAGGCAGCCATCCTGCTTGATGAAGCTTTGATGGTGTTTTGGATTCTCATCCTGAAGTAAGACAAGTTTTGGAGGTGTTTTTGCTATAGTTTGTGTTTTGAACAGACTGTGACTCTGTGTGCATTAACATTTTCTTCTTTATATTTTTAGTACACATTTGTGTGATGTATCGCATGCCAAAAACAGTTTTAATAATGCTTAAATATATTGGGCGAAGTGCAAAACTGCAGAAAAAGGAATTATATTGATAATAGTTATAGACTGCCAACAGCAATTGTGAAATCATAGCCTGGAGTACTGAGAGGAGTGGGCTGCAGTAAGATGTATACATTACATAATAGGAAGAGTGGATGTTAGCAATGTGCCTCTTGTTTCTGCACTTCTTAACATTGTTGCAAACAGTAGAAAACTGAAAAGCACAAGTGTGCCCTTAGTTAAATACTCATTGCATTTTTGGCATGCCTATCATAGCTCCAAACTTTTCAGATTAATGGGAATGTCTATATTTTAACATACTATTTGTATTCTGTTAACCCATCACTGAGAATTAATTCAGAAAATAATGACATACATTTCATTTAAGAATGTCATACCCTTCAGAAAATGCATGCTAATACAAAACATGTTATTCCATCAACATTTTAGGCTTATAAGGGCAATATTTCAATAGTTGCCATATTAAGTATGGCTTTGTGCAGATATTATGCTCTGTGAGGTAAAGAGGTATGCTAACTATTACATCACATACATAGATCTGTGTTCTTACTGTTCTATACTTTCAATATGTGGAAACATTGCAAACTGAGAGCACAGTGTAACTATCTATGCAGACTGTTAATAAACATCCATATGCATTTCCTCACAACCAACCTCAACAATCATTACAACCATGGGATAACCTTAATTCTACAAATCAAACATCTGACAGAAAACAAAGGTGTAATAATGTTGTGTGCTGTCTCATGGACACAGCAATAAAGTTGTGCTCACAGGCTTGTATTGCCAAAGGAAAATATCCAAATATGCTCAATAATGGATTCATGCTGTTACACAGCTATGGCTTCTAAACAGTATACTACTGTTAGTGTACTAGCCTTAGATGACACTAATGAGTGATGTGCCTATGCAGGCCTCCCAAGCTGGTGTTTCCTACATCCCTTGAAGATGTCATCTAAAATAAGTTCACATTAAGTCATTTTAAAATCAGACTTGTGTAGTGATACTTGCATTAAAAACTGTGTTCATTAGTTTGTGATGTGAAAAAGGGAGATACTGCCAGCACAGCTATCTGGAATTTTGTAAATAATTATATTTCATTTGTGAATGTCAACATGATCTATATAAGATGCTTGTGTTACATATGTATTAGATCTGTATGTCATGTATATCAAAGTGGTCTGTACAGACGTGTGTTAAAAATTTATTTTATAAAGTGCTTGTGCTTAAAATGTAACCACAGTGTGCTCTACTGGAATAGAACAGAAATGTGCATGCACTACTGTAACTGTTTAAATGCATATATTTTAACAGTGGAAACTGGAATACAGGAGGTTGACTTCAGAAAAATAGCTGAAATCAAATTACTTTATAGGCCAGGCCAGAGACATAATGTCTGTGCTGACATGCTTTCTGTATTGTCTTTGGAGTGAACTAATTACTGCCTCTGAAAGTATGAAGGAATACAATTATTTTATGACTTCCAGCATCTGCCAAAGACGTGAGGTCTATATATTTTCCCAGGTAGATGCTAAATACTGCCATCTTCCAGCAGTGGGGGTTTCACCTGGGATAGAGTCAGATGATAAGAAATGATGGCATTCTGCAAGCTATCCCAGCAGTAATATTTGAGAAACTAATTTAAGAAGTCTCTTAGTGAGACAGAGCATTCTGTATTCTGCCATGGACCTGACAAGAACCATTCACCGCAACATATACCTTGCTCTGATGAAGTACGTTACTAGGGAACAATATAATTCTCTTAGATATAGTCAGGGATATAGCAAAGCTTAGTTTAGATATTTATATTTATTTATTTATTTATTTGAGTCTGTCCTGCAATGTTGTTTTAAATATTTCATATGATTTTGAACTCTGATGTTACTGTGATTATATAATGAGTATTTGTTTGTTCTTTTATTATTTATTATTAAATATATTTAAACATTTCATTGCTGCTGATCTGTCTAGAGATATTTATGTTTTGAGAGTACTTGCATATTTATTTGGTGACACTTTGTGGGCCTCTCATAATAGCGTTGCTCTTGGTCAAACTAGCATTTGTATTAATATTATTACGCAGTAAGATTGGAATTCTTTGTTAAGGACCTTAAAGTAGCTGATAAGGAGTTGGCTGGTGGCTGTAATAACTCTGGGCCAACGGGGGCATAGCTAGTAATCCTGTGCCAGCCTTTCCCAGGTGTGTGTGTGTGTGTGTGTGTGTGTGTGTGTGTGTGTGTGTGTGTGTGTGTGTGTGTGTGTGTGTGTGTGTGTGTGTAAATCAAACCTCAAAGAGTGTGTGTGTCAGCTACTTGGACAGGAGCCCGAAGTACTGGTTGGACAGAGAGGGTGCTGCAGGTCATGACTTGGCCACTCAGCTGAGATCTCATCTCTATAGCTGTGCCAGTTAGGAGTCTTATTGGGGATCTGGAGAAAGAGGGAGAACCAGCCCCGGATTGACTATGGTCTCTGTGTGCTCTTAAGGGAAATTGCACTTGATGCAGAGAGCTGCATCTGAAAATACCGTGTGGGTTTACCTGTTAACTTCCCAGTGTATGCCCTTGATTACTGGTTGATAGATGGGTCATCACATGTGCATTTAGATAGGTAGGGTTTTGGTTCTCACTGTAGTAGTACGAATCTGTGTATCTGTCTCCATAAAGATTAGCGTGAGTCAAACATTGCCTTGGAAACTATGCATGGTGTTCAATTTCTTTTTGTGCTTGCAAAAAACATCCATGTCTAGGAGTCCTCCAACCTCCTGTCTCCCATATGGCCTGTTGATTTCATCTACTATAAGATCACCTGCAGTCTGCTTAAACTTTGATTTGTGTCATGGCACATGTCTTAATTGCTGTGTTTTCTAGGCTGTAAACCTAGAATGATAGGGGTTCTAATCTCATTGTAGCCAACTTGTTGTGTTAATAATCTGTCACCATTACAAAGATGGTGACTGTGTATTCAACACTGCATTGAAAACTGGTATGGTTTTGCATTGTTTTTGTGCTTGCAAGAAACATGTCTAGCTGTCCTCTAACCTCCTGTCCCATCAGGGCCTGTTGATGTCATCTACTATAAGATCATCTGCAGTCCTGTTAAAGTCAGACTTGTGCTGTGGCATGTGCTTAAATACTGTGTTTTCTAGTCCCTTAACTTGGAGTCCTAATCTCACTACTGTTAACTTGGTGTGTGTCTGTCTATCTCTGTTATGAAGACTGTGTATTCAACACTGTCTTGGAAAATAGTATGGTCTTGCATTGTTTTTGTGCTTGCAAAAAACATCCATGTCTAGCAGTCCTCCAACCTTTTGTCCCCCACACCCCCTGATGTCATCGACTATAAGATCATCTGTAGTCCAATTCAAGTCAGACTTGTGTTGTGATGCGTTCCTTAAGTACTTTGTTCTCTAGCCTATAAACCTAAATAGGTAGAGGTTCTAATCTTACTGCAGCCAGCTTGGTGTGTGTGTATGTCTGCCTCCATTACAGAGACTGTGTATTCAACTGTATCATGAAAAGTGGCATGGTTTTGCATTGTTCTTCTGCTTGCGAAAAACATCCATGTCTAGCAGTCCTCCAACTTCCTATACAACAACAGAGCCTGCTGATGTAATTTACTATAAGATCACCTGCAGTCCCATTAAAGTTAGACTGGTGTGTGTCTTAAGTACTGTGTTCTCTAGTCTGTAAACCTCAATATGGGGGGTTTGAATCTCACTGCAGTCAACTTATTGTGTGTGAGTTGCTGGTGGACATTATATAGATCATTTTACTGCAGCCTATGGTACCATGTCCTCATGTCTTCAACAGGCACTGTTGATGTCATCAGCTATATCAAATTATTGAATATGTATTACTCACAACAGGCCTTGGGCACACAATGGCCTAGCAGACAGGTAAATGTCACCTCATGCAATATAAGACAGACAACAGTGACACTTCCTTCATGCTATGCCAATACATCATGACATCTTTTACAATGGTGATGGACAGGTTGACACACGAGTTCTCACAGGGGTCCTCATGGACTAAGATTTTTGCGGATGATATTGTGATCAGACAACATGTTTAGGAGACCCTGGAGAGATGGAGTTATTCTCTACAGAGGTGAGTACTGAACAGTATAAGGACTAAGAATATATTTCTGTGAATGAGAGGGAGGCTAGAGGAATGGTGAGTCTGAAGAAAGTGCAGTTGGTGAAGGTGTAGGATATTAAATACTTAGGAGATAAAGTTCACAGTAATGCTGAACATGGAAGGGGAGGTGAAGAAAACAGTGCATGCATGGTGAAGTGGATGTAGAAGAGTGTCAGGAGTGATTTGTGACAGATGGGTACCAATAACACTGAAAGGAAGGTCTACAACAGTATACTTAAAACAGCTCTTTGATATGGTTTGGAGACTGTGGCACAGACAAAGATACAGGAGCTGAAGAGTTCCCGATGATAAGATTTGCACTGGGTGTGCTGATGATGGACAGGATTAGTGATTAGTATATTACAGTGTCAGCACAAGGTTATACGATTTGGGCGCAAGTCCAGAGAGGCGAGATTGAGTTGCTTTGGACATGTGCTTAGGAAGTATGCTGGGTATATTTGGGAGATGGGTAATGAGGATGGAGCTGACAGGTTAAAGGAAAACAGGAAGGCCTGATATTAGGTTCATGTATGTGGTAACCGAGGATATGCAGGTGGCTGGTGTGACAGAACAGGATGCAGACTAAAGTAGGAACTGGAAGCAGATGATGTGCTGTGTCAACCCATCATGGTAGTAGCCAAAAGAATAAGAACATTAGGGTGACATCTGTTTTTACAGAAATCACACCTGTACACATCCGGCAAGTGTGTACAGTAGAAGTCTCTATTTAAAGGTTATTTTTTCTAGATCTAGTTTGTGCTTTAACAGTGTTTCCTTGGTTTACCTGCTCTGTTGTGGTTTATGTGCAGAAGTCTCAACACTTTGCCCTCATATGTACAGAAATGACAATGCAATTATTTTCCAATAAAATCATATGCTATGTTGCAGACCAGATCCTCAACAGCTGTAGCTACTGTCATACATTCTGTTACAGAACAAGCAGTAATTAAAATGCTTAACAATCAATTACAGAACTATAAATCTGCCTTAAGAAGGACTTCAGTATGTACACAACATAGGTTACTCCCCAGAAAATACCACCCAGATCACATAGACACCTCCTTTAGCATTCTTTATGCAGGTAACAGGTTCAAATCTCAAACATCCCATCCTCACCTATCAGTTACCCTCTGTTCCCCCCACAAGTCAAGTTGACATGATTTTTATTAACCAGTGCACATAACACCTCACGTGGATAATTATAGGAGGACAAACTCCGCTGCATAGCCAACATCCCCCAGTAAATGCCCCTATGGGATGTCCCCTCCTAGCAAATATCTGGTACAGCTGTGATGTGTGCCAGATATGGGAGTTGTGATAACTGCCAGGGTTGCCAACACAAACATTCTAGATAATCCCCTGAGCATTGCACATGACTTGGCAGTTGATGGAGTGGTATCCCTTGCAGTTAATTTAGATTCTAACCTGCTCACCAGGTGGTGACTACATGTACATGAGTGCAATCTGTGATATTTAGTACTTCAGGGTAGTGCACTACAGGATAGAAGTGTTGCATATTGCTGGTCCTTTCCTCAGCAGTGAGGAGAAAATATATGTGCTCACTGGCATGTATGACATAGCATCCAGGAACTGGTGGGGTTTCCTGGATGCTGATGCCTGTGACACCCCATCATGTCTCCAGTTGGTCTTTGAAAAGTATCTGTAGCTAGTAGTCTAAGGGCTACATGCGCATACTTTCCACTGGAGTGGGTTCCACTTGGTTGACTCTGGCTCTTCGTTGAGGCTGGCAGAGCTCACTGAGTTCTTGCAATGTGTCCCTGTCCAATCTCCAGCTCATGTAGCACCCGGTAGCTCACCCTAGGCCTGAACACTCTTCTCCTTCTCGGCCTAGGCCCATTGTCATCAGCACCAGCAGCATTGACTTCAGCCTTGGGCATATACAGATGAACAATATCTGCAGCAGCCCCTGGAATTATGTAAGTTAAAAGTTCCAAATCTCTACTTCAATGTTGTTGAAGTATCAAAAGAAAATCAGTCTGCAGGCTCTACGTATACTTTATACATTTCTTGATTAGGACCATCATCTGGTATTGGCTGCTTTAATTGACATTCACCTGCTAAGGGTGTAATTGACAAGACTGGGAAGTGCCTCAGTGTGAAGCATTGCATTCTGTCACAATGCTCAGCAGAGCACAGCTATTTATACTGACAGCAAGTCATGTAAAATATTTAATGATATCATTCCTGTTGTCATGATACATATAGAATACACTAATTATGGATAATTGCACTTTATTTCTATGATGTACAATGCCAGCACAGTATGATTAAAAGCTGGCGTAGCCTATACTTGAACCCTGGTCTAGCTGCACCCTAGTGCAATACTTAAAAGTTATCACCAGAGGACTAGAGGGGATTAGGTGAGTGCAACCCTGCTTAGTGGGTTTCTGTGATGTTCAGAAGTTCTCATCCATGGAAAATACATTTAGGAGCTTATTCAAAGTGTACAACCCTACATGGTCCCTGCTTTTTGTGATTCAACAAATCCACTCATTTTTAAATCATTTACATAACAACTGTACTGACAGCCTGGAAACTACATGGATAGTAGCTGTGTAAGCTGGGCAACAGCACAGGTGTGCAAATTTAAAGGTACAATGCATGGTATTACTGTAATTGTTCTGACAATATATCATACCAAACTTTTAAATTACATCTGCATTTTTTTAAGGTTTTGCGGAATGCGTGTAGCAGTGCATTGTGCAAGTTTCTGTGAAATTAAAAATTATAATACTTATAGTGATTTGACATGCATTCCTGATGCTACTGGATGTCCTTTGCCAATATATACATATTTTTACCTTTCTATCAAAATTCTGTCCATATTTCAGGACTTCTGTATGCCCTTGTTTCTATGTAAGCTCCTGTACATGGAAAATTTTTGTATCCACTTCCAACATGGACACTAAGCCTACACGGTTGTGTGTAGGGTTTTTGGATCACTCCACCATATTGGTTTGCTTCATTAGCATGACATTTAGCTACTTATGCCAAAATGTGCATGCCACAAAATGTTCCATTGGTGTGTGTGAATGTGCATGCTTATGTGCTCCTACAGGGAGTTTACTGTACTGAAAACTCACAGCACTCATTTTTGCATTGTGCCACAACTTGCACACAGTAAAAATTACCAGGATAGCTTTATTGACTTGGCCTTGAAATAATTATTTCATGACTTTTATTAATTTTCACCATTCAAGTAGAAAACCACACTTATCCAAAGCACACTGTTTTGGGGAGGTATTTTGTACATTTGGCTGTTCAAGACTTCAAACAGGTAGGATCTGAAAACCAAGCTAATTGATCTTGTTTTTTTTATCTCAAAAGTTATTGAGACACTTTTTGATATAATGAAAACATTACAAATCCAAAGATATTATAACTAGTTGATCATTTCAGTCATCAGGATCTCAGATAACTTTATCTGTCTTCTGAAAACAAACGTTTCACAATTAAAACACTGGTAAGTGATTTTACCAAGGACATTCATTGTTCAGGTTTTGGGCTGCCTACTGGTTACTGCAGTTATGAATCAGAAAATGACATAGCACATCTCCAACAGAAGTCAAAAACCTTGGATACTTCTGAACTCTCTCAGGTGTATTAAACAACATATATCGTAGGTTCCACATGTCAATCCTATTGTCAACAGAACAGGAATTATACAGGAACTGTGTTCATGAATGGTTTATCCCTTTAATCTGCCTCTACTTACAAAGCTTTATTCATATATGCCCCAATGTAACAGACTTGGAGGGGCATACGCCCCTTAGTTTGAAAGTAAACTAGTATTTGACAAAAAACATTATAAAAGAGAAAAGGAGTATAGATGTGATCCACAGAAAGCATGTCCCAATGCAGTTATGCTTAAACAGCATTTGCAATCATTTTGTTTAAGGAATGCTGTAACATTAATACACAACAGCTGGCCACCAAGTTATAATGAAATCAGTTGCACTTTTTGGGAGATTTTAATAACTCACCTTTATCACACTTGTAGGGCCTTTTTTGCAATCCCTTGAATTTCGCTAGGTGAGTCATGGATATGCAAATTCTGTTTTCTGCACATGGGCTCAGGAGAAATAACCAGGATCTACATGCAGTCTTGCTAAGAGGGACCTGCTAAACATCTTTCCTCTGGGAAGTACGATCAAAAGAATATTTTGCCAGCAAATTCATTATATTCCCAGGGAACATTCGATCTATCCTGTACTGAATGCAACAAATGGTTATGGAAGATTTCTAACTTGCCCTTTCAAATTCACATGCCAAAGTCCTCAGACAAAAAGCATTCTACAAAATTGCGCATAGAGGAGTTAAACACAAATATCTGAAATAAACTATCTGGAAATATGTAGAAAGCAGTCAATAACATGAACAATCCATGAACAGACAGGCAGTAACTTAACTTTACATATAGTTAGAACGACACTTTAAGTTTGAAAACTTGTTTTATTACTATAAACAAGTAAGCACTTTCACATAGAGCTTTGTCAGACCATTAAAATAGTAGTGGTTATGAAGACATTTAAATAGGAACCACCAGCCAGTAAAATACAACCAATCAACTTATGACTCAATATTTAAAAACAAACTCATCAAATAAAACAGTATGTATAAAATAAAGAATTACATTCAAAATTCATACGTTTCTGCAGCATTAATTAAACACTTCTGAAGCATTATTTAAAAGTCATATACTTCTACAAAATTAGAATGCATGCATTTTTATAGAATACATTACAAAGGAAACTTGATTAAACTGTATAACCACAAATAGTGGATAAATAGACTTATATTTCAGAAAGATAGACATAAAACAAATACTGTACACATACCTAAAAATGGAGTAGAAGTAATGGGAATAACCTAAAAATATATATATATGAAATAATGGTTATGATATCAAAAACTATACACTTGCCTAGAAATATGTTACCCGAGAGTTACCAATCACCATCAACATGATGTAACACATTGCACTTAAGTTACCTGGCACTTGCGTGCTAAAGCAATTATATAAGTCAGCACTAAAAATTAAAAGCACTACACCCTCACTCCCCACTGGCCCTTGTTTTCAATTATTAAGGAATTCCCAATATTATTCTAGCATGTCCAAAGGTCAGTTGTCAATCTCCTCTCCGGTCCAGCTGGTGAATCTGGGAATCTTGAGGCAATGTTACAACTGCCTCATGTACACAGACAACCCTCTCCTCCTCCCAACAAATTCCAACACATGTGAGAGATGCAACCATATAGCCAAACTGGAGGCTAAGCTCTCTCAACTCAGTACTGGCATAACCAGTCAGGAGGAGAAGGAAACCACACTCACTACAATTCCAGTCTCACATAGACCTACCATGACAGCAAACCAAACACATAATCACACAAAAACATACTCGGAGGCTCTAAATAAAGATCTGCCTAAGCAGCAGAGACCTCCAAAGCAGACACCCAAGCAACCGCTACCCCAAAACAAAACATGCAACACATATCTCACAAAGCCATTGTGCCAAACAGTCACAGCCCTTAAGACTAAACAACACACCTGATACACTTGTAATAGGTGACTCTATCGTCAGGCACACTGACGTCCCGCTCACCAGGCTGAACAAGGAGAGGGTCATGGTGAGCAGCCTGTCGGTGCTAGGATCCACCACATAACACAAGCACACAGGTCACTCCAAGGCAAGTACAGATATGACTCAGTCATTGTCCATGCTGGTGTGAATGACCTGAGATGTACCTCACTGGACTACATGAAAAGAGACATAAAGGAGCTCTCTGAGCATGTAGCCCAGGCTGGTATGACCCTGACCTTGAGTAGCATCTTACCCTCACCAAGAATGATGCCACAATATGAAGACAAGATGATCAATTTCAACAATTGGCTTAAGTACTGGTGTCATTCAAAGGGGATCCAATGCCTGTCAGCTTGGGATGATATGCTCGACAAGCCACGATGCTTTGCTAGGGACAGCTTGCACCTGTCACCCCTGGGCTTTTGGATATTGGCAAAGGCTCTTGCTACCCCCATAGTGCCTTTTTAGGCAAGGCTCAAAGACAATCCCACCTCCATAGGTATCACAAGGGATAAGAAACTAAGAGTAATGCTACTCAATGCCAGAAGTCTGAACCTCAAGATGCACGCACTCGAAACTCTCCTTAGCATGGAGAACATCGATATCTGTGCAGTAACAGAAACCTGGTTCAAGGCTCGAGAGCACCCCAGCACTACCAGGTTATACCTCATACCATGCTTTTCGGCCCCAAAACTTGGACTGAACCACAAAAGGAGGGGGAGTATCGATATTCGTTAAAGATACTCACACCTCCAGGTTCGTGGCAAAGCATGAAGCATCAGAGACTATCCATGTGCAACTAACAGTGGGTAAAACTGCCTTCCAGTTTATAGCCTGCTACAGACCACCCTCCCAAACCCAGGAACCCCACTCGGCCTTTCTGAGAACACTGGAAAATATGAAGGTCTCTCCAAACACCATTATATTGGGTGACTTCAACTACCCAAACAAACATTACTCTAGCTCCAACACCCTAGCCCAAAGGTTCCTAGAATTTATAAACTCAAATGCTATGGAACAACTTATTACCACTCCCACAAGAGGGGAAAACATACTGGACCTGATCATCACCAACATGGGGACTCTATGCTCCAGACCAGAAGTGTATCCCTCACTGGTAAGATCAGACCATAAACTAATCTCACTGGATATTCACATCCCGACCCCACCCCCTGCCCAGAAAACCACAGTGAAAAACTTCTCTAAAGCAAATTTCACACTCCTCAAAACCAAGGTGGAATCCTTCAAAGCCCCCGGGCCTGTGGAAAATACAGCCCAGACCACAGAATCCTTTATAAATGCATTCTATGAACACCTTCAGGAATGCATGGATCATGCGATCCCAAATAAAACCAACACCCAATCCTCCAAAGGCAGACGTCCTGTCTGGTGGATCCCAGCCATAAACAAACTATACAATAGAAGGAGGAAGCTACTAAATGATAGAGCAAAATCCCAAAAAGGTAAGGCATCACTGATCAGTATTAGCAAAAAACTACGGGCACTCATAAAATTGTCTAAGGCCAGCTTCGAGAGAAAAATTGCACAGGACACTAAGGATAATCACAAGGCTTTCTTTAGTTATGTTAGGAACCTGGGTGGTAATTCCCAGATATGCTCAGAATTAGTACAAAATGACAAAATATACACTGAACCCACAGACATTGCCAACATCCTAGCTGACAGGATCAACGCAAACTTCTCCCCCCCGCCACCAAAAGGGCAAATATCTATCCCAGCAGAGTGCTGCCCCCCTGACATCTCAGATGCTCAGGTAAGAGCCGCCCTCTCCAAAGCAAAAAACACAGCATCAATGGGACCAGACGGTGTCCTGGGCTGCATCCTACATGAACTCCAAGAAGAGCTAAACCCAAATATAAAACTACTGTTCAACCTCAGCCTTACTACAGGATATGTGCCCAAAGAGTGGAGTACAGCAACAGTGGTCCCTCTCCATAAAGGTGGTGCCTCAATGGATCCTGGAAACTATCGCCCCATAAGCCTGACTAGCTTGGTCTGCAAAGCTATGGAAAGGATCATCATGGACCTCATAAATAAAGATATTGGGGACCTACAGACACTGGATCCTACCCAGTTCAGCTTTGTTAAGGGCAGATCCTGCCTCTTAAACCTGGTTGATTTCTTTGAAACAGTCACCAAGGCCATTGACGAGGTGAAGGTGGTCCACACAGCCTACCTGGACCTTGCAAAAGCCTTTGATACAATACCCCACTAGGGCATTATAGATAAGCTCACCAGCTTAAATATAAACCCCTATGTCACTAGATGGATTACAAACTGGCTCAAGGACAGAACCCACATGGTTAGAATTGCTGGAGCCATGTCAGACTCCAAACCAGTTACTAGTGGTGTCCCACAAGGCTCAGTCCTGGGACCTCTCTTGTTCGGTATATATTTCTCGGAGGTACAGGCCAACACGGAAGGACTGTGGCTGACCAAGTTTGCAGATGACTGCAAACTGGGTGCCATAATCGACTCTCCAGCCGACACAAGCATCCTCCAAAAGGGCCTCGTAGAAACAGACAACTGGTGTCAGAGCCATGGCCTCAAGCTAAATGCCAAAAATTGTATAGTCATCCCCTTTGGCAAAAACAAAGTGCCCACAAATTACCACATAGATGGTAATCCATTAAGTACAGAAGAAGTAATTAGGGACCCGGAGACCCAAGTTGATAGCAATCTCTCATTTGACAACCACGTGGCCAAAGTGGTTAGAAAAACATTTTATATAGCCCACCTAATCATGAAGGGATTCACATCTAGATCAGGGAGGTCATCGTGCCTCTTTACTCATCCCTCATCAGGCCCATAATTGAGTACAATGCCCCTTTTGGGATGTACCTTACCAGACACCTGCAGCAACTGGAAAGACCCCAAAAGTACCTCACCAAGAGGATCAAATGGCTCAAACAGATGCCATATGCTGCCTGGTTAAAGAAACTCCAGCTCTACTCAGTGGCATACCGCCTGTTCAGAGGCGATCTGTGCCTGACGTATAAAGCCATGTCCAACCCGGAATTAATGGACATGCTGCACCTCAGAAAATCCAAATCCCATCGAGCTATGCGCTTGAGAGACTTGAACCTCAGCACTGAAATAAATAGGACATGCTGGAGGGACAGATTCATAACCCAGAGGCTCCCTTCACTCTGGAATAAAATCCCAGTCCAGGTTAGGCAGAGTCCCTCATTGACTCTCTTCAAGAGGAATCTTGATGAGTGGATGGGAGATCGTAGGTTTACCCCGGGTATCACTTCTGTGTCACTGTATACTAACCTCGAAAAAGGGCATAGCAAAATAAATTTAAAATGGGTGGTGAAAGCCAAACACATTATGGCTAGGCTTATAAATGCCCTAGGGCAGATAGCCTAGTATGAACCTATGAACCTATGAACCTATACACATGTTTTAGGTACTTTTCCATGTGGTGACTGAAATTACTGTAAATATATTGACACTACTAATATATTCATTCATCCAGATACTGCTGACAATTTTACTTTTCATGTTCATGCTATCTGTAAGGATATGCATGTGGTTTATTTAGCTATATATTCTGTTTATCATTCATACTACATAGGTAAAACAGATCACATGTTTAAAGATAGAATAAGGGAACATATATATAATATTCAAATTAAGTCTCCCAATAATGCTTTAGCTAAACATATTATGTCAGCAGGTGATAACCAAATATTTTGGTTTATGGTAACCGATAAGCTCCAGGTCACAGTGCGTGAAGGGGGTATAAGGAAACTTTCGGAAAATAGGGAAGTTAGATGGATACTCAGGATGAGAGCAGATAAAGGGAAAGGTCTTAATGAAAGGGCTTCTAGTAAGCCCACTCTGAAATCCAGGAGACTTAGAGTAAGGTAGAAATGATCAGCTTATACTTGCCTATACATGCATTCCTGGGCTACTTGATATTATATCCATCATCCTTTATAATTATTTATTTTTGGGTTACCATCACTATTACTATTATATTTCTAGGCAAGTGTATAGTTTTTGATATCATAACCATTATTTCATATATATATTTTTGGGTTTCTCCCATTACTACAAAATGCTTACAAAAAAAACACTTAAACAGGCATGTCCAAGGGTCAGTTTCCGGTGATTTCTCCTGTTCACCTGGTGAATCTGGGCATACTGGGGCAATGCGGCAACTGTCTCATGTACACAGACAATCCTCTCCTCCTACCACCTGACACTACAACCTGCGAGAGATGCACTTACATAGCAAAATTGGAAGCAAAGCTCTCTCCGGCCAAGATTGTGCTAGACAGCCAAGAGGAGAAGGTTAACACCTGCACTACACCTCAAGAAACTCATAGCCCTTCAAAACCCACACCATCAACACCCACACATAGCAACAATAAACCCACATATGCGGAGGACCTTAACATTAACCTGCCCAAGCAACAAGGACCTCTGAAGCTGAAATGCAAACAAACACCAGTCACAACCAAAGTGACACATAGCTCACAACACCAGTGTGCCACCCAACAACAGCCCCTAAGGCAAGACAATGAATCCAACACTTTAGTCATAGGTGGTTCTATAGTCGGGCACACTGATGTCCCACTTACCAGACTGAACAAGGAGAGAATTACAACAGTCAGCTGCCTGTCAGGTGCCAGGATTTGCCACATAACACATGCACTCAAGTCACTCCACAACAAGTACAAATATGGCTCTGTCATTGTCCATGCTGGAGTGAATGACTTGAGACGTACCTCCCTGGGCTACATGAAAAAAGACATGTGAGAGCTCTCAGATCATGTGGCCCAGGCAGGTATGACCCTAGCCATGAGTAGCATCCTGCCTTTGCCCAGAATGATACCACAGTATAGGGACAAAATGATTGATTTCAACAATTGGCTAAGCTTCTGGTGTCATTTAAAGGGGATCCAGTATCTGTCTGCCTGGAAAGACATGATCAACAAACCACGATGCTTTGCCAGAGATGGTCTGTACCTGTCACCCCAGGGATTCAGGTTACTGGCTAAAGCCCTTGCCACCCCTATAGTGCCTTTTTTAGGCAAGGTTCAAAGGACAAAACCACCACCGTAACAGATACAAGCATGCAAAACCTGAAGGTAATGCTACTCAATGCTAGAAGTCTAAACCTCAAAATGCACTCTCTCGAGGCACTCCTAAAAATGGAAAACATCGATATCTGTGCAGTAACTGAGACCTGGTTCAAGGCTCCAGAGAGTACCCCTGCAATACCAGGCTACAACTCTTGCCACACTTTTCGGCCACAAAACCAAGACCAAAACACTAAAGGTGGAGGAGGGTCCATATTCACCAGGGATATTCACACCTCCAGGCTAGTTGCCCAACACAATGGATCTGAAATTCTTCATGTGCAACTATCACTAGGTAAGACTGCAATCCAAATTGTAGCTTGCTACAGATCCCCAACCATGCCCCAAGATTCTCACTGCACCTTTCCAAACATACTGGAAAATATTAAGATACAACCAAACACCCTAATACTGTGTGATTTCAAGTACTCTGCCATTAACTGGGAAAACTACTCGGGTACCAACTCCTTTCCCTAACGGTTCTTGGAATTCATAAATTCCAATGCCCTGGATCAACTAATCTATTGTCCCGCCAGGGGCTCCAATATCCTGAACCTGGTCATTACCAACATGGGAGATAGATGCTCCACACCAGTGGTCACCCCCTCATTGGTCAGGTCTGACCATAAGCAAATCACCCTTGACATCCACATCCCACCCCCACCCCCCAGTAAGAAAACCTCCTTAAAAAACTTCTCCAAAGCCAACTTCATGCTACTGAAGTCAGAAGTGACACATGTCATGACACCCATGCAGATGGGATTTGAAAGTTTGACTGCAGAATCCTACACTAAGGCACTGTACGAGCACATCCACTCATGCATGAATCGTGCCATCCCAAATAGAACCAAGATGCTCTTCTCCAAAAAAAGGAAGCCAATATGGTGGTCCTCTGCTATAAACAAACTATACAACAGAAGGAAGAAACTGTTGCAGTAAAGAGAAAAATCCCAGGATGCAAATAACTCCCTCACCAACCTCAGTAAGAAGCTGAGATCGCTCATAAAATCCTCCAAAGCTAGTTATGAAAATAAAATTGCCAAAGATTCCAAAGACAACCACAAGGCATTCTATAGTTATATCAAGAATCTAAATGGCAATGCTCAGATCTGCTCTGAGCTACAACAGAATGGCAATAAATATACTGATCCCAAGGATATTGCCAATATCCTGGCAGATCGATTTAGTGCCAACTTCGCCCCCCCTCTCGCCACCTAAAGGGCCCATCTCAATACCAAAAGATTGCCAAATTCCGGTAATCATGGTCACACAGGTAGAAACCACACTCTCCAAAGCTAAGAATACAGCATCCATGGGACCAGATGACATCCCAGGCTGTGTACTACATGAACTAAAAAATGAACACGCACCTCACCTAAGTGTCATGTTTAATCATAGCCTCACCTCAGGCTTTGTGCCCACTGAGTGGCGCACAGCTACAGTTATTCCAGTTAACAAGGGGGGATCCACCTTGGATCCCAGGAACTACCGTCCCATCAATTTGACAAGCCTGATCTGCAAGGGTATGGAACACATTACCATGGAACTTATAAAAAAAGACATTTGCAACCTTCAGACACTGGACCCCACCAAGTTTGGGTTTGTGAAGGGCCGATCTTGTCTCCTGAATCTGATTGACTTCTTCAAATCAGTCTCCAGAGCTGTGGACGAGGGTAAGGTGGTCCACACAGCCTGTCTGGACCTCGTCAAGGCCTTCAACACCATCCCCCACTCTGGAATCATAGATAAACTTACTAAGCTGGGCATAAATCCTTATGTCACTCAATGGGTTGCCAACTGGCTTACTGACGGAGCCCAGACTGTAAAAGTAGCTGACTCCAAATCCAGCTCCAGACAAGAGGCAAGTGGAGTACCTCAGGGTTCAGTCCTGGGACCACTCTTGCTTGGCATCTACTTCTCTGAAGTACAGGCCAACACTAAGGGACTCTGGCTAACAAAGTTCACAGATGACTGCAAACTGGGAGACATTATTGAATCCCCAAATGATATGGATATTCTACAAAAGGGCCTTGCAGAAACAGATGCCTGGTGCCAGAGCCATGGGCTCAAGCTTAATGCCAAGAAATGTATAGTTATCCCCTTTGGAAAAATACCTGTACCCATGAATTACCTCATAGGTGGCAGTACACTAAACATCAAAAATGTGATGAGAGACATAGGGACACAGGTGGACAGTGGTCTCACTTTTGATAACCACATCACCACAACAGTCAGGAAATCCTATGTGGCACACCTCATCACTAAGGGCTTTTTATCCAGAAAAAAGGAGGTCATTGTCCCACTGTACTCATCCCTCATTAGACCCATTATAGAGTATAATGCCCCATTTGGTATGGACCTCACAAGACATCTGCAACAGCTGGGAAGGCCACAGAAATACCTCACTAAAAGAATCACAGGCCTAAATCAGATGCCATATGCTGACCGTCTAAAACAAACTCCAGCTATACTCTGTGGCATATCTACTCAGAGGCGATCTATGCTTAACATACAAGGCCATGTCAAACCCTGAGCTGTTGGACATGCTCCACTTAAAGATATCCCAATCCCTCAGAGCCACACACCCAGGGATCTAAACCTTGTCATCACAATGAACAAAACATGCTGGAGGGATAGGTTCCTGACCCAGAGACTCCCCATACTCTGGAATAGACTGCCCATACATGTCAAGCAGAGTGCCTCCTTGGCCCTCTTCAAAAGGAATGTTGATGATTGGATGGTAGATAGGAAATTCACCCCGGGGATCATGTCAGTCGCCCTGCTAGACAGGGGTCCAGAGAAGTAAATATTGTGGGAAGAAATATCCAAGGAATTGTTATGGCTAGGCTTGTATAGGCCCTAGGGCTGATAGTCTAGTACCAACCTATGAACCTATGAACCTATGAACTACTACTCCATTTTTAGGTATGTGTACAGTATTTGCTTTATGTCTAGCTTTCTGAAATATAAATCTATTTATCCACTATTTGTGGTTATACAGTTTAATCAAGTTTCTTTGTAAGGTATTCTATAAAAATGCATGCATTCTATTTTTGTAGAAGTATATGACTTTTAAATAATGCTGCAGAAGTGTTTAATTAATGCTGCAGAAATGTATGAACTTTGAATGTAATGCTTTATTTTATGCATACATGCTGTTTTATTTGATGAGTATGTTTTTAAATAGAGTCATAAGTTGATTGGTCGTATTTTATTGGCTGGTGGTTCCTATTTAAATGTCTTCATGACCACTACTATTTTAATGGTCTGACGAAGCTCTATGTGAAAGCACTTACCTGTTTATAGTAATAAAATAAGTTTATAAACTTAAAGTGTCATTCTAACTATACGTAAAGTTAAGTTACTGCCTGCCTGTTCATGGATTGTTCATGACATTGACTGCTTTCTACTTATTTGCTTGTTTGAACATCTCCACATTAATCTTTGCTATATGATGCTTGTTGCTGTGTCTTATATCTGGAATTATCATTTGCTACAAGACAACTGAATCAACTATTTCCCTCCCTCCATTTGTTGCCCAAATCGTACGCAAAAGTGTTTGATAATTAATCTCACCCATTTGTACTGTGCAGATGGGTGACTGTACTGTACAAATGCATTGCAGTACTCTGTATTATATAAAATGCAATAGTCACTAATCAGTCATCTGTAGTCTGGTGCAAAAATGTTATTATAAGTTCTTTACTTTGTTAGTGTTACCTCCTACCAGTTCTGCTTTATATATTGACTGCTCTTATCTGCTGCACACTAATCTATGGTACATTTCTGTTCTAAGAGTATTCCACCCATGCTTAGTTACTTTGCGGCATAGCCTGATTCCTTTCTACTATTTCACGCTCTATTTTCTTCTTACCTACTCTTCCTTCTCTTGTTTCTGTATACTCCCTGTACTTTTGTACTGAACTCTCTCACTACCTTCTTTCACCTTGCTTTTCCCTACTTTACCTTATAACTCCTGTACTTTAAAAGCTTGACTAAGACCATACACATTGCTGTTAGTTTTTTTATTAACTAAAGCCTTTGTGTTAGTTTTTTTAACTCATTCTCTCTTTTTCCATTTTTTATTGCAGTCTCTCCACCCCCTTTGCTACATTTTCAAGAGCTCCTTCCTCACCCAAGTACAGTGAGGTGAAAAACATTGCATCTGCTATTTCAGAAAACCCACTTCTCCAGGAACACCAACCCTGAGCTTAGTGTGCCCATGTCTCAAAGTACATTGCCTGCAATGGAATCTAATCTGAAATTTTTACTTCTCCATATTACTGTGCTTGATTGCAAAATTAAGATACAGTGACTTATCCTCAAACCCATAGTGGTGTGCACACCTCTGGAAGACCTTTGTAAGGCTCCCCCACCTCCCATTTTCCTAACCTAGTTTCACTGCAGTCTGTTACTATTTCCCTTTCTATCACCAAATATTCTTCTAAACAGTAACCTAGCCATATTCTATCACATCTGTTACCCTACCTGGAATATTATTGACCTCCAACTTGTTGTGTTAGTCTCTGAAATTGCATTAGTTTTTTTTCACCCTCACCCAGCTCCCTATATAAGCTGGTGGAACCTTATTATCTTGACTTTTCATACTGACCTGCCTCAACCTTCTGGCTGATTGTTTTTCTTTGAAGCCTCTGGTCACCACTGGCGGGTCCAAACCTACTCCATTCACCCTTGCTACACTTGGGCTCACTCTGCTCCACTACCCTACCCCCATTCCCACCCACCCCCACTTTAATTACATTTATACTCTAACCACCACACCCCTTCCTTAAGTGCATGACCAATCAGCATCCACTTCCTCCCAGCAGCCACACCCCCCTTAAACACACCTACACTCATCTAACTCTACTTCCTCACCCTTTCTATCTCCATGTATCCCTTTTTTGTTCTAAGCTCTTTCACATCTCGTAATACATCACTTCTACATAACCATCCCACTTCTTATCCTTCTCACAGACTCAACCTCATATCACACAACACTCTTGCATCCAGCAATATCTCCTACCACCACACTCACCCTTACTAATAATGACACTATTCACTCCATTAACATCTCTATATCTCTCTATAACCTTTCCAAAATTTGCCTTCATAAATATAAAATACTTAAGTACAACTGTCTTTCCTGTAAACTAAAAATAAAACATTACATTATGTAACCTCTCAATGCACTACTTAATACATCCACACCTACTTTACTTCTCTCTGGAGACATCCACCCCAAACCTGGCCCCCCAATTTCTACTCCCAACACCAAACTCAATATCTCATTCTCCACTTCCCCTTCCTTTATCCAGCCCCCCACCTTCCTTCCACTTCCTACCCCAAAATTCCTTTCTATCTATTCTCTCAACATCCAATGCCTCTTCAATAAAACCACTGAACTCCATGCTTGGATTCCCCATACCTTCCCACACAGTCTAACCCTATCCGAAACATGGCTAAAACCTCATATCACTAATAATATAACATTACCACCTGGCTATAACATCTACCATTCCAACAGAATCTCAAAAAAGGTGGAGGCATTGTCATCCATTACACTGATCAATTCAAACTCTCACCTCTAACTATTCCTGTACACAATTTATACCCTGCTGAACTACTTATTCTTAACTGCCACCTAAACTGACATAAAAAAATTGCCATAGCCTCCATATACATCCCTCCAGGCAATAATATTCCCACCCTTAAACATACTCTGTCTTGGGTCTCCCACAACATACCCTATGAAACCATTATCCTTGGATATATTAATGTTAACTGGTCCAAGTTAATATCTGACTCTCCTCAACTCAGTATTAACTTACATGGTTTTCACCAAGTTTTCACATCTCCCACATGCATGCACAAAAACCTCTCCTACCAATCCAATCCTTGATTGTATTCTCACAAACACCCCTAACCTCTACAACAAACACTGTACCTTTCCTGACGCCTTACGTGATCATCTTCCCATCAACATCCCAACACACTCCTATCATCTAAAACATGCTCATAAACAGACTGTCACAAATTCCCAAACTTTAATGCCAACATATTTCACTCCATTTTATTAAACCTAAATGCGTTCTTCCTCCAGCAGCTCCCTCTCAATGAAGCCATGCTAACATTTAATCAAATATTCCTTAACATTCTTAACTCCCTTGCCTCCACTAAGAGAATTAGAAGTAAAGCCAATTATGCCCCCTGTCTCTCTAAAGAAATAACTTGCTCCCTTATGCATAAAAGAAATAGTGTTTGGAAAGCTTGGATCAAAACCAAATCACCATCTCTGGACCAAAACTACAGAGAACTCAGGAATCTTAACAAAAAACTAACGAACAAAGAAAAGAAAAACTTTTACAACTCGCCCCCATTTGATAAAAAAAACTAACCCACAAAAATTCTGGTCTACCATAAACAAAATTCTTCACTCTGGAAACCTTTCCACTCCCACCCCTTTCACAAAAAATATCCCTCTAGAAACTGCCACCCTTCTTAGCAACTACTTCATTAATATTATCCAAAAACTTACTCATGCCAACCACAACTGTGTCCCCCCCTCCCACCTCTTCTTACCCACACAACAGAAACCCTTTCTCCCTTAAACCAGTCTTTATGTCTTACATCAAATAACTCCTGCTCAAACTCATACCCTGCTCTCCCTCTGCAGACAATCTACCCCCATCTTTCTCAAACTAGCCACTGAATCCATACTCTACCCTGTATTGCTGCTAATCAACAAATCCATTCAAGAAACCACTGTCCCAGACATCTGGAAATCCTTCTATATTGTCCCACTTCATAAAGGCAGGAATTCTACTGACCCATCTAATTACAGACCCCTCACTCAAAAATTCTGGAAAAATGCATCCATACACAGCTACTAAATTTTCTTCTCCAAGAAAACCTTCTAACTCCCACTCATAATGGTCTCAAGCCAAACCACAGTACTGCCACTGCTCTGCCAACTTGTATCCTGTCTTTTCATCGACCTCTCCAAAGCCATGGATACTGTTTCACACTCATTACTTCTATCTAAACTACCTTATCTCAATCTCTCTGGGCTCTCAATTGGTTGGTTTAATAGTTACCTCAGCAATAGGCAACAATCAGTCAGATGGTTTAATTCCTGCTCCTCCTTCCTACCCATCAAATCTGGAATCCCCCAGGGCATCACCCTGAGCCCCTATCTATTCAATATCTTTACCAATGACCTCCATACTGCTTGCGAACAGTCCACCCATATTCAATATGCTGACAATTCTACACTCATATCCATCTTCAACAATATTACTCATCTGCACGCACACACCCAGGACTCTTTTCCTTTGTATATAAAAGTGGCTTTCTGATAATCAGCTCATCTTAAATCCATAAAAACCTAAACTTTTGCTATTCTTTCCTCAACCTCTGTTTCACAATAAATCAACATTTGTCATCATATACCTTGACAAGACTACCATTAAAGCAGAAACCCACACTAAGCTTTTAGGTACCATTATTAATGATGAACTAAAATTTAACCTGCATTCCCACCAAAGTATTAAAAAACGCCCAAAACTAGGTCTTCTATACAGAAGTAAGGCATTTTTTACTTCTGATGCTAAACTTTGCCTGGCTCAGGCACTCCTCCTTCCCTCCCTACACTAGCAGCCTCAATCTTTAATAACATTCAATCTAATCTCTTAGCTAAGCTAGAACAAACATACCACAAAATAGCTAGATTTGCTTCCAGCTCACCTCATAACTCTCACCACTGCCTTGCTCTCAACATACTTCAATAGATACAATTCCCCCCAAAATTCCAAGTGTCACAATTTTAGATCATACATTATATTCTGTACAAACCTGCATCCTGCCCCTCTCTGTCCTCCCTTGTATCTTACTACACCCCCAATCATCATCTCCGTACCACCAATCAACAACTCCTTGATATCTATAAACCTAACAAAAACATTGTAAAACTGCTATACAAATGCACTGTAGTCCAAGCCTGGAACAAACTCCCCTTGTTCATAAGCATCATCTCTCACACTAAGCACTTCAAAAATGATCTAAAACAATTCCTACTTAACAAAAGGTCCTGCTCCTGTCATGACCCTACCTAATCGTCCACTCCCCTTTTTTCTCTAGTACTCTGTACACTAATATTAGACTCCTCCATTTTCTATACTCTAAGCACTCTGTTTTACTTATTTTTAATATCAACAGCTAGGCTAATATAACCGATGCAAATGTGTATATATAAAGCTCTACATAATATCTTTTATTTCTCTATATCATAATGTATGCTCTAGTTTAATATCTTCTCTTAAGAAACATTGATTACTAACACTGTCTTTTCTACTTCTCTACCTTTTCCCTATCATATATCACTTTTTTTTCCTAACAAAAAAAAACTTAATAATATCATCTTGCAATATGTATCTACTAAAAGTTATTTATCTGTTCTCTGTATTCATAAATATTCTTGTATTTATTTTCTACTTTTTATTTTGTACAACTATATTTGCTAGAAGTTATTTAGCTCTTCTCTGTATTCATAAATCTTTTTATTGTATATATTTTTCTACTTTTCAGTTTGTACAACTATGGAGCTTTTTTCCTCGGGTCTCCACTGAAAATGGGCTTCTCGCTCAACTAGACCAACCCAGTTAACAAATGTCAAATAAATAAATAAATAAATAAATAAAATTTGACAAGAGTTATCTAGGAGGTTTGAATCCTATAACTGAGCAAATGGTATACATTTTTGCAAAGGAAGCATGATTTGATTATGAATGTTATAGAAGGGTCATCATAATTATTAGATTCATGATGATCAGTGATAATAAGTGGCGATATTTTCTATTTTTTTTTTTTGGCCAAGGAAATGTAATAGGAGATCCAGCCTTCTTCACAATTACAAATTGCAGTCCCTTTCCAGTCAATCTGCTATCTCTCCATCACATTTCCCTGAGTGTTAGAAGAGACTTTTAAGTATTGTTGTCTTTTCGTCATAACAAAAATAACAGGAGATTCATAACTATTACCACTAGGAGGTGTAGACTTTGTGTACACCTTGCTGTAACATTTTTGAATTCATACAGACCCTAGCATGGTATGGCATGGTGATTTTGCACAAAGAAGCGCAACAATGCATAAAGCAGTTTCCATGGCTGAGTTGTATGCTAATGAGACAGTTTGAGGGAGAGGCCTATGGTCATAGCCAGCATTAGGCACCTGCAAAACCCGCGGCCGCTGGGACCCCCCAATTACCTACCCGTGAATGAGGGCCCCATTCAGCAGCCGTGGGCTGCTCCAACCATTACTCTTCTTCGGCTTGGCTCCTCATGGACGTCCGCATAGTTCCCTGCGGCTGCCATCAATGTGAACATCGGAACTGTGTTTCCATTTTTTTTTTGATTCGCTGGCAAACTGCGCTCAATCAGGTCCACTCACTGAAACAAGGGATCTGATTGGCTGCAGCAGCCTGTGAACTAAGTACTTGTTTTTTTTAATTTTTTAAAGTAGGTAGGAAGTGATGAAGCAAGGACCTGATTGGTCCTTGCTTATCACTTCCTGCACAAACTGCCTTTAAAAAGGCACCTGCAGCTAATAAGGATCACTTCTCTTGTTTATAAACAGAAGAGTGTTCCTTAGCAGCAGCAGAGTGCAGAGATCGAGCCGGGTCTGGACCAGCATGAGGATGGACTGTCGGAGAATGGATCAGCAGTGGATTCAAGCCTTTGGAGCAGTCGTGGTCATTGGATTATACCCTTTTTTCAACTGTCCTTCTATGGGCAATTTCTCAAAAGGTCGGAAAACTGTCCTTTTAAGGGCAGTTTCAAAGGGACTGAGTGGTCTGAGGAAGCAGGTGAGCCTTCAGTCATGAAGAGGGAGCAGTATTGGAAGCAGCCTTCTGTAGAAAGCATAAAAGGTAAGTTTTGGGGTTTAGTTTAAACTTTATTTTTTGTGTGGGCGGGTTGTTTTTTGTGCATATTTCTTGTGCTAAGAGGTTTGGAGGTGAGGGCTGTGGTTGTACTTGTTTTATTTTGGTTTTGTATAGAGTTTTTGTGCTAAGAGGTTTGGGGGGTGAGGGTTGTAGTTGTACCAGTTTTAGTTTGGGGCTGTGGTTGTACTGGTTTTATTTTGATTTTGTGTAGAATTTTTGCACTAAGAGGATGGGAGGGTTGTGGTTGTACCAGTTTTATTCTGGCTTTGTGTAGAGTTTTTGTGCTAAGAGGGTGGGGGGGTGAGGTTGTGGTTGTACCAGTTTTATTTTGTTACCTGTCTGGTGGTAAGCAGATGACGGTGAGGGGCTGTGGTTTTACCACTTTATTTCACTTGCGTGGTGTTCTTGTGCTATGAGGATTGGAGAGGTGGGGACTGGTTTTGTTAGTTTTAATTTGCTTTTATGTAGAGTTCTTGTGCTAAGATGCTGGGGGTAAGGGGCTGTAGTTGTACCAGTTTTATTTTACTTTTGTGTAGCAACGTGTTGTGCTTAGAGGATTTGTAGGTGTGGGGCTGTGGTTATACTGGTTTTACTTTACTTATTTTACTTATTTACTTATTTTACATTTCTTTACTGGATAGTCTGACTGGGATTGAACCCATTTTCAGTGGAGGTCCAGGGAGAAATGCTTCTTAGTACACAGGCGCTAGAAATATGTAAAATAAGTTTGGTTTATCTGTTTGGACGAGGGACAATATAAGGGAATGTGAGATGTAATATACATTTAATTGTGATTGCCCATTAGTTAGGAGAGTGTGTAAGTTAGTTATTTGGGGCAAGAGGATTTTGTTTTGGCAGTGTCTATGCTGTATATGTAAACGGTAGAGAGAATGGGATAGGGGTGACGAAAAGGAGGGGAGATAAATAATGGGACAGAGGAGGATATTGTAGATGGCTAGAGCAGGGATAGGTGGGCAGACTTGTGAGATGCTGCTGTCTAAGTCAATAGTCTTAGGCATATGGGGTAAGTGGTGAAGATTAGCTTATTTCAGCCTGGGTTGGGACATGACCGGTTGCATGGTAGATCGATGTCAGCATATTGGATTGTGAGTACTAGAGATGTGGTGGTATTGAGGTTGATAATAAATCCACAAAACTGACTTGGATCAAGGTTGTAGCCTTGTGAGACTCCTAATGTGAGTGGAAGTAGAGGGGGTAGATCCTGGAGACATTTTATGGCTGTTTGTGACCTGTTGGGTAGCTTTGGAGCCAGTGGAGGGCTAAGGGGGGGATGTGATTATGGTTGGTGAGAGTAGTTAGTAGTTTGAGAGAATAATGTATGATATTTTCAAGATGGTTGGGACGTACTGCTCAGTAATGGATCTTTTAAGCTTTCAGGATAAGAACTGGCTTCACCTGATATTTTTTGAAATTCTGCTGGTAGATTGTCCGTTGAATTTGCAGTAGGTTTTGAGTTTTTTACAAGTTTGTCAAACACTGTTCAAATATCTAGGTTTGTAGTACTGTTTTAAACTATCCCTGATGTTACACCTTGTTCTGCAATTTTTTGGCTGTTTGAATTATGCTTAGAGGTTAGGAGGTTGATGGGGCCTGTACGTTGCTTAAAATGCCCAATGTTGGGAGGGTAGTTAGCAGTTGTGAGAATGTTGCTGAAGGCATAGATGTTTTGAATGTACACTAATGCAAACACTGTTACGCTACTATTGTGTATAACTGCAATGTTCTTCTCTCTCATGCAATGACTGCAGTTTTTTTCATTGTCCGTAGTTATTGTGTTGAAAGTTTGGGAGTATGGTTACCTGTGAGAATGTCAATGTTCAATGTTTGCTTGGAGTTTTTTAATGGGGATCACATACTGTATAAGCACAATGTTAATGCTATGCCTATGTTTTTGGTTTTCAATTTATCCAGGATTATTGTGCATCAGCTGTGGGGGGGGGGATTCCACAGAATGTACTGATATTTTAATATATGCTAATGCAAACACTGTTATGCTGTCTAGGTTTATAGCTCTGATTAACTATCCCTGATGTCACAACTAATTCTGCAGTTATATTTGGCTGTTTGAATTATGCTATGTGGAGGTTGATGGGGCCCGTACATTGTTTAAAATGACTAATGCTGGGAGGGTAGTTAGTGGCGGTGAATGTTGCAGTGTTCAATGTTTGCCTGGAATTTTTTTTAATGTCGGGCTGTGACGATTGGGGAGAGATGGGAGAAGGCTGCCAGGCCTAGTGTAATAGAATTTGATATATAATTCTGGCATTTGTAAATAAATGTAAAGTACAGGCATGTTTTCTTAAGTGTAAAAGATTATTGTAAAATGTGGAACTGAAAAATATAGGTTCATAGAATATAGATATATATATTAGTTAGTTAACTACTACTAAGCTAACTGCATTTAAGCAGCCTAATTATCCCTTGTGATACTCAAACCCTGCACCTTGTGTTTGTAAGGCAAACACCTTAACCATTAGGCCACCCTCCCAACAACATTGCACTCTACTGGCCCAGTGAAGCATGTTGTGATCCTTTCACATTAGAATTTGGCTCCAGTGCGGCTGGATGAAGGTTTCATGCCCATTGTTTTAAGGCTAAAATTTATGACCAGAATTTACATATGGAAGGTGCTTTATTGCTCTAGTTTCTGTTAAAATATACATGCAAAATGCCTTGTATAGTTGCAAGTTTCTGAGGAGGTGTTAGATTGCTAAATAATGCAGTTTGTTTGCCTGGGAAACCTAAGTGTCAAAAATGATATAATTTGGGGAGGGACCCAGCAAACACGTTTGTTAGTAATGTTTAAATAGTATTTCTCATAAGAGACTGAAAGCATTTTGACTTTGGACATCCAACGTATCAGCACTCTGCCTTATGCTCACATGTAAGTTTTAGCACTGTGATTTCTTGTAGGAATAGTTAAAGCTAGTAAAGATTAATTAGGTATTTTTTCTTTGAAGTCAGACCTGTCCTACTTTATTATTTTAAGTTTCTGTGTGATCTCTGAACTCTTAGACTTCTCTGTGGTGTAGTAGTTTTTTCTTGTATTTTAATCATTTATTATTGAATATTTTTAAAACCATCTACCTGTGACTGATTTGTGTAGAGATAAACTCTAGAGTACATTGCATATTTATAGAGGTTATTGTAATAGGCCACTCTAAAGTAAGCCTTGACTGTTAGTCATACTACCATTGGATAATAATATTGCACAGTAATAATTGGGCACCCTTTTAAGGGCCTTTCAGTAGCTGATATTATTAGTTGGGTGGTGGCAGTAATTACTACTGTATAGTCTGGGTAGGGGGCACAGCTGGAGAATCTGTGTCAGCCTTTCGTAGGAGTGTCTGTGAAGTTGTATAAATACATATCCCAAAGTGTGTGTTTGTTGTGTCAGCTACTTGGGCAGCGACAAGAAGCACTGGTTGGACAGAGAGGGTACTGGAGGCCTTAGCTTGCCCAGCTAGGCTGGTACCTGGACCCTATAGCTGTGCCAGTGGGGAGTCTTATTGGGAACCTGATGAGCAAGGGAGCAACCAGCCCGAGACTGACTGTCATCTCTGTATGCACTTAAAGGAAATTGTACTTTACTCTGTGTATTAATTATCCTTTTCTCTTCTATGAGACAACCTCCCTGGTGTGAGTGGTGAGGATTGAGGCTCCTTGATTGCTAGGCCAGGACACGGTTGTCACAAATGTTTGGCAGTGGTGGGATCTACTTCACATACTAATTGGCTTGTAGTGGTGTGGGTAGAAAGAATTTATGTAGATTATGTACAGTGATCTCTAAAAGTGTTTTGTACTCTAAAACAGCCACACAGTGTATACTCAGAGTTCAGATCACAATTGTTTTATTTCTATTGCTAGCTTAGTGTTAGTCAGGGTGAGCAGGCAGCATGTCAGCGGAAGAGTATGGAAAGCTGACAAGGAGCCAGCTGGCGAAGATGTGCCAGGCTAGGGGACTGGTGCATGGAATCTTGACTAAAGCAGACCTGATTGCAGCCTTGGTTACAGTTGCATCAGAAAACAGCAGCCTGGAGGACAATCAGACTGACAGTGGAGATACAATATCCTCAGAGAATGGACAGCTCAACCTTTCTGCAGTGGACTTAAAAATCCAGCTGGAGCTAAAGAGACTTGAGTTGGAGGCCAGGCATATGGAATTAGAAGCAGCCAAGAAAATGAGGAGTCTACAAGCTGAGGAAAATGAAGGGCAGAGGAGGCATGAGAGGGAAATGCTGACTCTTTGCCAGAGTCAAGGAGGTAATGAGGAAGGGAGTAACTGAACCCCAGAGGCACAAAAGGTCAGTAAATTTCTTCCACAGTTTAAAGAGGGGGATAATTTTGATAGCTTCATTCATATGTTTGAGCGGGTATGTAAACAGTATGAAGTTGACCAAGGGCTTTGGGTACGGTTCCTGACCCCCTTACTCCATGGTAAAGCTGTAACTTTTTAAGCAAAAATGCATGACACTGACTATTTTTGATTATACTGCTGTACAAAGACATTTCTTAGAATGTTTTAAGCTAACACCTGAAATGTATAGGAAAAAGTTTTGTGAGCATAGACGCAAGGCAGATGAAAATGTATGTGAATATTTTGTTGAACTGAGCACTTATTTTCATAGCTGGGAGAGAGGATGTCAGGTCACCACTTTTGAAGGGCTGGCAGACCTTTTTGTAAGGGAGCAAGCCCTTAGCACTTTGCGTGAGGACATGAGGATCTGGTTAGCTGATAAACAGTGTGCTACTTCAGAGGAGTTGGGAAAGAAGGGAGACCTATATCTAGCAAGCAGGGCAGCCCTGCAAAGGAAAGGGACCCCCGGTAATGCTCATGGGTCTAAAGGAACACATGCTGGGTAACACAGATTGCCCCAACAGAATCCACAAGTAACAGGGGAAGCCACTAGTCCAGCTACACATCCAGGAGCTAGGGTTAAATGTTTTGAATGCAACCAGTGGGGCCATGTGGCATACAGATGTCCACAGAAGCAAGGTGGGGAACAAAAGGTGAAAGAGCCAGTAAGTGGGAAAGGAAAAATGCCAACAGTGGGTTGTCTTGAAACAACTGGGGTATGGAACTACCATCCTGCAGATGTTCTGAGAGGGAAGGATTTGGATGAGGCAGTACTATGTACTTATGCAGTTACACGCAGTCAGGCTTGGAAACGAGCATGTAAGTCTGGTAGCCCTGGGGGGAGACCCAGACAGACTGCATACTTGCAGCCAGGACTGGTGAGGTGGTTACTTCAGTAAGTGAGCTACTTGGTAGCAGTGAGACTAAATGTGAGCCACAGCTGCTTGTGGCTACTGATGGTCCCTTGGACAGAGTGACTGCAAAGGTAGAGGTGAGTAGTTGTACCCAGGCTGACAGTGACGCACCGCTGTCAGAGGATGCCAGAATTACTGTGGAAAAGGAGCTGGGAAGGGTTACAAGGAGAGACTTGAGACTGGCTCGGCTCTCAGACCCTACATTGCAAGACCTGAGGCAGGTAGATAGGAAGGCACCTGATTCTCAAGGGAAGGGGGAATCTGTATACTGGAACAAAGGGTTACTGTACAGAGAGTGGACACCTGAGGGAGGGCTAGAAGGTGAGAGAGTACAGCAGTTGGTAGTGCCTAGAGCTCACAATCTGGTGCTTTTAGCCATAGCCCATGATATTCCCTTTGCTGATCATATGGGCATAAAATATACAAAGAGGCATATTATGCAAAACTTCTATTGGCCTGGAATTTCCAGAGATGTAACAAGGTACTGCAGGACCTGTGAGAAGTGCCAAAAGGTAGGCAAGGCAGGAGACAAGGTGAGAGCTCCTTTGATGCCTTTGCCTGTGACAGAGGAACCATTTCAGAGGGTAGCTATGGATATTGCGGGTCCTCTGAGTACCCCAAGTTCCACAGGGAAAAAGTATATCCTAGTGATTGTAGATTATGCTACATGATACCCTAAGGCAGTGGCTTTGTCCTCCAAATAGGCAGAGAAGGTGGCAAATGCTTTGCTAGAGATTTTCAGCATGGGTAGGTTTCCCAAAGGAAATACTGTCTGACAGAGGTGCCAATTTTATGTCAGACCTGCTGGCTTGTCTGTGGAAGTCCTGTTGGGTGAAGCACATGAAGACCACCCCCTACCATCCCCAGACTGATGGTCTTGTTGAGAGGTTAAACTCTACAATCAAGTCCATGATACGGGCATTTGCAGATCAGTGTAAGAAGGAGTGGGAGAAATATTTGCCCCATCTGTTGTTTGCTTACAGAGAAGTCCCCCAGGAATCCACAGGTTTTTCACCCTTTGAGTTGCTGTATGGGCATAGGGTGAGGGGACCTCTAGATTTAATTTGAGATGAGTGGGAAGGTGAGTGTGAGTCTCACAAGGAGTCTGTTGTGGTATATGTCCTGAACCTCAGGACAAGGCTCATGAAACTCATGGGTTTGGCCCAGGAGAGCCTGGCAAAAGCCTAACAACAGAAAAAGGTGTGGTATGACAGGAATGCTCGTGCTATTGAGTATGCTGTAGAGCAGCAGGTGATGGTTCTCATTCCTGTCAGACACAACAAGTTGCAAGCAGCTTGGGAGGGACCTTTCAAGGTGGTAAGAAAGGTAAGTGATGTTAACTACATGGTGGAAGTGCTAGGCAGATGGCAGGGGCACAAATTGTACCATGTTAACATGATGAAACCTTACCATGAAAGGGAGGCCCTTGTGCTGAGCATTTGCAGTGGATTTCAGGAGGAGTCTGAGAGAGATCTTATGACTGATCCCCTCAGTGAAGTTTGGGCTGACACCTTGGTGGAAGGGGTAGCAATGTCCCTGCAGCTATCTTCTACCCAGGTTCTAGAAATTCAAGCAGTGTTGCAGTAGTTTGGAGGCATGTTCACCAGGAAACCAGTGAGCACCCACCTGGTGCAGTACCATGTGGATACAGGACCCCAAAGGCCTATCAGGCAGGCCCCTTATAGGGTGCCTGAGAGAGTCAAACAGACTCTGAGGGAGGAGGTACAGGAGATGTTGGAACTAGGGGTGATTCAAGAGTCCAACAGTCCCTGGGCCTCACCAGTGGTGTTGGTGCCAAAGAAGGATGGCAGCATCAGGTTCTGTGTGGCTTACAGGAAATTAAATAGCCACACAGAGGCACATGCTTACCCCATGCCTAGGACAGATGAGGCCCTACAGCAGCTGGGTGGAGCTAAGTATCTTACAACAATTGATCTTACCAAGGGTTACTGGCAAGTGCCCTTGACTCCCAGTGCTAGAGAGAAGTCAGCCTTTGTGACTCCTTTTGGCTTGTATGAGTTCACAAAGATGCCCTTTGCGATGAAGAATGCCCCAGCAACTTTCCAGAGGCTGGTAGATCATATCTTAGCAGGAGCAGGAGGGTTTGCCCTTGCTTACATGGATGATATTGCTATCTACAGCCATTCCTTGCAAGAGCACCTTCAGCATGTCAGGGAGGTGATGGGCAGATTACAGAAGGCAGAGTTGATCATTAACCCAAGCAAATGTCAGGTGGGTATGGCAGAGGTCTCCTACCTAGAACATAGAGTGGGGAGTGGTAAGATAATTCCAGAACCTGCCAAAGTGGAAGCTATTCAGGCATGGCCTGCACCTGTTGCCAAAAAGCAGGTGAGGGCATTCTTAGGGACAGCAGGGTACTACAGAAAGTTAGTTCCCAATTACAGTACCCTAGCTGCTCCCCTCACAGACCTGACAAGGAAGAACAGGCCAAATAAGGTAGTGTGGACTCCAGCCTGTGAGCAGGCATTTCAGAAGCTTAAGGAAGCTTTGGGTGGACCCCCTGTGTTAGCCAGTCAAGACTACAGAAAGACTTTGTTGTGCAGGTGGATGCTTCAAACTATGGGGTGGGGGCTGTACTTAGCCAGATTTCTTCAGAGGGAGAAGAGCACCCAGTGGTTTATCTCTGTCGTAGGCTCCAACCCAGGGAGGAATGCTATGCAGCGGTAGAAAAGAAATGTTTAGCCATAGTGTGGGCACTACAAAAACTTCAGCCTTATTTGTATGGAAGAAAATTCACTGGGATAACAGATCACAACCCTCTAACATGGTTAAACAGAGCCAGTCAGCAAAGTTGCTAAGATGGAGTCTGGGGTTGCAAGCATATGATATGTCAGTGCATCACTGCAGTGGGAGTAGTAATGCCAATGCAGATGGGCTCTCAAGACTGGGAATGGGGAGAGGTACACCCAGATAGACCTGACACTCTCAAGCGATGTTTCTCAAGGGGCACTTGAAAAACTTGTTTGAGTTCCTGGGGATGTGACGGATGGGGAGAGATGGGAAATGGCTGCCAGCCTAGTCAAATAGAATTTGATATATAATTCTGGCATCTGTAAATAAATGTAAAATACAGGCATGTTTTCTTGAGTGTAAAAGATTACTGTGAAATGTGGAACTGTAAAATATGTGAAAACATTGCACTCTACTGGCCCAGTGAAGCATGCTGTGATCCTTTCATATTAGAATTCGGCTCCAGTGAGGCTGGATGAAGGTTTCATGCCCATTGTTTTAAAGCTAAAGTTTATGACCAGAATTTACATGTGGAAGGTGCTTTATTGCTCTAGTTTCTGTTAGAATATACATGTGAAATGCCTTGTATTGTTGTAAGTTTCTGAGGAGGTGTTAGATTGCTAAATAATGCAGTTTGTTTGCCTGGTAGAACCTAAGTGTCAAAAATGATGTAATTTGGGGAGGGACCCAAAAAACGTGTTTGTTAGTAATGTTTAAATAGTATTTCTCATAAGAGACTGAAAGCATTTTGACTTTGGACATCCAACTTATCATTACTCTGCCTTATGCCCACATGTAAGTTTTAGCACTGTGATTTCTTGTAGGAATAGTTAAAGCTAGTAAAGACTAATTAGGTATTTTTCTTTGAAATCAGACCTGTCCTACTGTATTATTTTAAGTTTCTGTGTGATCTCTGAACTCTTAGATATCTCTGTGGTGTAGTAGTTTTGTCTTGTGTTTTAATTATTTATTATTGAATATTTTTAAAACCTTCTACCTGTGGCTGATTTGTGTAGAGATAAGCTCTACAGTACATTGCATATTTATAGAGGTTATTGTAATAGGCCACTCTAAAGTAAGCCTTGACTGTTAGTCATATTACCATTGGATAATAATATTGGACAGTAATAATTGGGCACACTTTTAAGGGTCTTTCAGTAGCTGATATTATTAGTTGGGTGGTGGCAGTAATTACTACCATATAGTCTGGGTAAGGGGCACAGCTGGAGAATCTGTGTCAGCCTTTCCCAGGAGTGTCTGTGAAGTTGTATAAATACTTATCCCAAAGTGTGAGTGTGTTGTGTCAGCTACTTGGGCAGCGATATGAAGCATTGGTTGAACAGAGAGGGTACTGGAGGTTTTAGCTTGCCCAGCTAGGCTGAGACCTGGACCCTATATCTGTGCCAGTGGGGAGTTTTATTGGGGACCTGGTGAGCAGGGGAGCAACCAGCTCCAGACTGACTGTGATCTCTGTGTGCACTTAAGGGAAATTGTACTTTACTGTGTGCATTAATTATCCTTTTCTCTTCTATGAGACTACCTCCCTGGTGTGAGTGGTGAGGATTGAGGCTCCTTGATTGCTGGGCCAGGACACGGTCATCACAAGTGTTTGGCAGTGGTGGGATCTATTTCACATACTAATTGGCTTGTAGTGATGTGGGTAGAGCAAATTTCTGTAGATTATGTACAGTGATCTCTAAAAGTGTTTTGTACTCTAAAACAGCCATGCAGTGTATACTCAGAGTTCAGATCACAATTGTTTTATTTCTTTTGTTAGCTTAGTGTTAGGCAGGGTGAGCAGGCAGCATGTCAGTGGAAGAGTATGGAAAGCTGACAAGGAGCCAGCTGGCGGAGATGTTCCAGGCTAGGGGACTCGTGCATGGAATCCTGACTAAAGCAGACCTGATTGCAGCCTTGGTTACAGCTGCATCAGAAAACAGCAGCCTGGAGGACAATCAGACGGACAGTGTAGATACAATATCCTCATAGAATGGACAGCTCAACCTTTCTGCAGTGGACGTAAAAATCCAGCTGGAGCTAAAGAGACTTGAGTTGGAGGCCAGGAGTATGGAACTAGAAGCAGTCGAGAAAATGAGGAGTCTACAAGCTGAGGAAAATGAAGGGCAGAGGAGGCATGAGAGGTAAATGCTGACTTTTTGCCAGAGTCATGGAGGTAATGAGGAACGGAGTAACTGAACCCCAGAAGCACAAAAGGTCAGTAAATTTCTTCCACAGTTTAAAGAGAGGGATAATTTTGATAGCTTCATTCATATGTTTGAGCGGGTATGTAAACAGTATGAAGTTGACCAAGGGCTTTGGGTACAGTTCCTGACCCCCTTACTCCATGGTAAAGCTGTAACTTTTTTAGCAAAATGCATGACACTGACTATTTTGATTATACTGCTGTACAAAGACATTTCTTAGAATGTTTTAAGCTAACACCTGAAATGTATAGGAAAAAGTTTTGTGAACATAGACGCAAGGCAGATGAAAATGTATGTGAATATGTTGTTGAACTGAGCATTTATTTTCATAGATGGGAGAGTGGATGTCGGGTCACCACTTTTGAAGGGCTGGCAGACCTTCTGGTAAGGAAAGAAGCTCTTAGCACTTTGCCTGAGGACATGAGGATCTGGTTAGCTGATAAACAGTGTGCTACTTCAAAGGAGTTGGGAAAGAAGGGAGACCTATACCTAGCAAGCAGGGCAGCCCTGCAAAGGAAATGGACCCCCAGTACTACTCATGGGTCTAAAGGAACCCATGATGGGCAGCACAGACTGCCCCAACAGAATCCACCAGTAACAGGGAAAGCCACTAGTCCAGGTACACATCCAGGAGCTAGGGTTAAATGTTTTGAATGCAACCAGTTGGGCCATGTGGCATACAGATGTCCACAGAGGCAAGGTGGGGAACAAAAGGTGAAAGAGCCAGTAAGTGGGAAAGGCAAAATGCCAACAGTGGGTTGTTTTGAGACAACTGGGGTATGGAACTACCATCCTGCAGATGTTCTGAGAGGGAAGGATTTGGATGAGGCAGTACTATGTACTTATGCAGTTACACACAGTCAGGCTTGGAGACAAGCATGTAAGTCTGGTAGCCTGGGGGAGACCCAGACAGACTGCATACTTGCAGCCAGGACTGGTGAGGTGGTTACTTCAGTAAGGGAGCTACTTGGTAGCAGTGAAACTAAATGTGAGCCACAGCTGCTTGTGGCTACTGATGGTCCCTTGGGCAAAGTGACTGCAAAGGTAGAGGTGAGTACTTGTACCCAGGCTGACAGTGAGGCACCACTGTCAGAGGATGCCAGACTTCCTGTGGAAGGGGAGCTGGGAAGGGTTACAAGGGGACACTTGAGACAGGCTCAGGTCTCAGACCCTACATTGCAAGGCCTGAGGCAGGTAGCTAGGGAGGCACCTGATTCTCAAGGGAAGGGGGAATCTGTATACTGGTACAAAGGGTTACTGTACAGAGAGTGGACACCTGAGGGAGGGCTAGAAGGTGAGAAAGTACAGCAGCTGGTAGTGCCTAGAGCTCACCATCTGGCGCTTCTAGCCATAGCCCATGATATTCCCTTTGCAGATCATATGGGCATAAAATATACAAATAGGCATATTATGCAAAATTTCTATTGGCCTGGAATTTCTAGAGATGTAACAGAGTACTGCAGGACCTGTGAGCAGTGCCAAAAGGTAGGCAAGGCAGGAGACAAGGGGAGAGCTCCTTTGATGCCTTTGCCTGTGACTGAAGAACCATTTCAGAGGGTAGCTATGGATATTGTGGGTTCTCTGAGTACCCCAATTTCCACAGGGAAAAAGTATATCCTAGTGATTGTAGATTATGCTACACGATACCCTGAGGCAGTGGCTTTGTCCTCCATTGAGGCAGAGAAGGTGGCAAATGCTTTGCTAGAGATTTTCAGCAGGGTAGGTTTCCCAAAGGAAATACTGTCTGACAGAGGTGCCAATTTTATGTCAGACCTGCTGGCTTGTCTGTGGAAGTCCTGTTGGGTGAAGCACATGAAGACCACCCCCTACCATCCCCAGACTGATGGTCTTGTTCAGAGGTTAAACTCTACAATCAAGTCCATGATACAGGCATTTGCAGATCAGTTTAAGAAGGAGTGGGACAAATATTTGCCCCATCTGTTGTTTGCTTACAGAGAGGTCCCCCAGGAATCCTCAGGTTAATCACCCTTTGAGTTGCTGTATGGGCATAGGGTGAGGGGACCTCTAGATTAAATTTGAGATGAGTGGGAAGGTGAGTGTGAGTCTCACAAGGAGTCTGTTGTGGCATATGTCCTGAACCTCAGTACAAGGCTCAGGGAACTCATGGGTTTGGCCCAGGAGAACCTGGCAGAAGCCTAACAACAGAAAAAGGTGTGTTATGACATGAATGCTCGAGCTATTGCGTATGCTGTAGGGCAGCAGGTGATGGTTCTCATTCCTGTCAGACACAACAAGTTGCAAGCAGCTTGGGAGGGACCCTACAAGGTGATAAGAAAGGTAAGTGATGTTAACTACATGGTGGAAGTGCTAGGCAGATGGCAGGGGCACAAATTGTACCATGTTAACATGTTGAAACCTTACCATGATAGGGATGCCCTTGTGCTGAACATTTGCAGTGGATTTCAGGAGGAGTCTGAGAGAGATCTTATGACTGATCCCCTCAGTGAGGTTTTGGCTGACACCTCAGTGGAAGGGGTAGCAATGTCCCAGCAGCTATCTCCTACCTCGGTTCGAGAAATTCAAGCAGTGTTGCAGGAGTTTGGAGGCATGTTCACCGGGAAACCAGTGAGCACCCACCTGGTGCAGCACCAGGTGGATACAGGACCCCAAAAGCCTATCAGGCAAGCCCCTTAAAGGGTACCTGAGACAGTCAATCAAACTCTGAGGGAGAAGGTACCGGAGATGTTGGAACTAGGGGTGATTCAAGAGTCCAACAGTCCCCGGGCTTCACCAGTGGTGTTGGTGCCAAAGAAGGATGGCAGCATCAGGTTCTGTGTGGATTACAAGAAATTAAATAGTCACACAGAGGCAGATGCTTACCCCATGCCTAGGACAGATGAGGCCCTACAGCAGCTGGGTGGGGCTAAGTATCTTAAAACAACTGATCTTACCAAGGGTTACTGGCAGGTGCCCTTGACTCCCAGTGTTAGAGACAAGTCAGCCTTTGTGACTCCTTTTGGCTTGTATGAGTTCACAAAACATGCCCTTTGGGATGAAAAATGCCCCAGCGACATTCCAGAGGCTGGTAGATCATATCTTAGCAGGAGCAGGAGGGTTTGCCCTTGCTTACATGGATGATATTGCTATCTACAGCCATTCCTTGCAAGAGCACCTTCAGCATGTCAGGGAGGTGCTGGGCAGATTACAGAAGGCAGAGTTGACCATTAAGCCAGGCAAATGTCAGGTGAGTATGGCAGAGGTCTCCTACCTAGAAAATAGAGTCGGGAGTGGTAAGATAATTCCAGAACCTGCCAAAGTGGAAGCATTCAGGCATGGCCTGCACCTGTTGCCAAAAAGCAGGTGAGGGCATTCTTATGGACAGCAGGGTACTACAGAAAGTTAGTTCCTAATTACAGTACCCTAGCTGCTCTCGTCACAGACCTGACAAGGAGGAACAGGTCAAATAAGCTAGTGTGGACCCCAGCATGTGAGCAGGCATTTCAGAAGCTTAAGGAAGGTTTGGGTGGACCCCCTGTGTTAGCCAGTCAAGACTACAGCAAAGACTTTGTTGTGCAGGTGGATGCTTCAAACTATGGGGTGGGGGCTGTACTTAGCCAGATTTCATCAGAGGGAGAAGAGCACCCAGTGGTTTATCCAAGTCATAGGCTCCAACCCAGGGAGGAATGCTATGCAGCGGTAGAAAAGGAATGTTTAGCCATAGTGTGAGCACTACAAAAACTTCAGCCTTATCTGTATGGAAGAAAATTCACCGTGATAACAAATCACAACCCTCTAACATGGTTAAACAGAGCCAGTCAGCAAAGTTGCTAAGATGGAGTCTGGGGTTGCAAGCATATGATATGTCACTGCATCACTGCAGTGGGAGTAGCAATGCCAATGCAGATGGGCTGTCAAGACAGGGAATGGAGTGAGGTACACCCAGATAGACCTGGTACTCTCAAGCAATGATTCTCAAAGGGCACTTGAAAAACTTGCTTGATTTCCCTGGGGGAGGGGGATGTGACGATTGGGGAGAGATGGGAGAAGGCTGCCAGCCTAGTCAAATAGAATTTGATATATAATTCTGGCATTTGTAAATAAATGTAAAATACAGGCATGTTTTCTTGAGTGTAAAAGATTACTGTAAAATGTGGAACTTTAAAATATGTGAAAACATTGCACTCTACTGGCCCAGTGAAGCATGTTGTGATCCTTTCATATTAGAATTCGGCTCCAGTGAGGCTGGATGAAGGTTTCATGCCCATTGTTTTAAGGCTAAGTTTATGACCAGAATTTACATGTGGAAGGTGCTTTATTGTTCTAGTTTCTGTTAGAATATACATGTGAAATGCCTTGTATTGTTGTAAGTTTCTGAGGAAGTGTTAGATTGCTAAATAATGCAGTTTGTTTGCCTGGGAAAACTTAAGTGTCAAAAATTATGTAATTTGGGGAGGGACCCAGCAAGTGTGTTTGTTAGTAATGTTTAAATAGTATTTCTCATAAGAGACTTAAAGCATTTTGACTTTGGACACCCATCTTATCAGCACTCTGCCTTATGCTCACATGTAAGTTTAACACTGTGATTTCTTGTAGATATAGTTAAAGCTAGTAAAGATTAATTAGTTATTTTTCTTTGAAATCAGACCTGTCCTACTGTACTATTTTAAATTTCTGTGTGATCTCTGAACTCTTAGATATCTCTGTGGTGTAGTAGTTTTATCTTGTGTTTTAATTATTTATTATTAAATATCTTTACAACCTTCTACCTGTGGCTGATTTGTGTAGAGGTACGCTCTAGAGTGCATTGCATATTTGTAGAGGTTATTGTAATAGGCCACTCTAAAGTAAGCCTTGACTGTTAGTCATACTACCATTGGATAATAATGTTGCACAGTAATATTTGGACACCCTTTTAAGGGTCTTTCAGTAGCTGATATTATTAGTTGGTTTGTGGCAGTAATTACTATAGTATAGTCTGGGTAAAGGGGCACAGCTTGAGAATCTGTGTCAGCCTTTCCCAGGAGTGACTGTGAAGTTGTATAAATACTTATCCCAAAGTGTGTGTGTGTGTTGTGTCAACTACTTGGGCAGGGACACAATGCACTGGTTGGACAGAGAGGGTACTGGAGGTTTTAGCTTGCCCAGCTAGGCTGAGACCTGGACCCTATAGCTGTGCCAGTGGGGAGTCTTATTGGGGACCTGGTGAGCAAGGGAGCAACCAGCCCCAGACTGAATGTGATCTCTGTGTGCACTTAAGGGACATTGTACTTTACTATGTGTATTAATTATCCTTTTTCTCTTCTATGAGATGACCTCCTGGTGTGAGTGGTGATTATTGAGGCTCCTTGATTGCTGGGCCAGGGCACATAAGTACATTGTTAATGCTACTCCTATGTTTTTGGGTTTCACTTTATCCAGGATTATTGTGCATTGGTTGTTGGGGGAGGGAATTCCGCAGAATATACTGATATTTTAATGCATGCTAATGCAAATACTGTTCTGCTATCTAGGTTTATAGTACTGTTTAAATATCCCTGATAGTACAGCTTGTTCCGCAGTTATTTGTGACTGTTTGAATTTAGCTATTTGGAGGTTGATGGGGTCTGATATCATAATGCATGCTAGCAAACACTGTTTGGCTATCTTGGTTTATAGTACTGCTTAAATATCCCTGATGTTACGCCTTCTTCTGCAGTTGTTATTATTGGCTGTTTGAGTTATGCTCTTTGGAGCTTGAGGGGACCTGTACATTGTTTACAATGTCTAATGTTGGGAAGATAGTTAGCAGCTGTGAGAATGTTGCAGAAGGTGCAGATGTTTTGAATGTATACAACTGCAAACCCTATTACACTACTATTGTGTTTACCAACAATGTACTACTGATGCAATTACTTATCTTTTTTCATTGACTTAACTTTTTTGTTGTTCGTACTTATTGTGTTGAAAGGTTTGGAGTGTGGTTAGGGCCTGAGAATGTTGCAGTGCCAATTGTTTCTTGGAGTATTTTTAATAGGGAGTCACAGACTGTATAAGCACATTGTTTATGCTACGGCTTTTTGTTTTCACTTCATCCAGTATTGTGCCTAGACTTGGGGGGGGGTCCTCAGAATGTACTGATATCTTAATGCATGCTAATGCAAACACTGTTCTGCTGTATAGGTTTATAGTACTGTTTAACTATCCCTGATGTTACAGCTAGTTCTGCAGTTATATTTGGCTGTTTGAATTATGCTATTTGGAGTTGATGGGGCCCGTACATTGTTTAAAATGGCTAATGTTGAGAGGGTAGTTAGTGGCTGTGAATATTGCAATGTTCAATGTTTGGCTGGAATTTTTTTAATGTGGGGCCACATACTGTATAAGCACATTGTTAATGCTACACTTGTTTTCACTTCATCCAAAATTATGCAGAGACACTGTGGGGGGGGGGGGGATTTCACAGAATGTACTGACATCTTAATGCATAGTAATGCAAACAGTGTTCTGCCATCTATGCTTCTAGTATTGCTTAACTGTCCTTGATATGCCTTGTTGCAATGACTTCATTTTTTTCATTGTCTATAGTTATTGTATTGAAAGTTGGGGTGTGTGGTTAGGGTCTTTGAGAATGTTGCAGTGTTCAATGTTTGCTTGGGATTTTTTTAATGTGGGGCCATGCATTGTATAAGCACATTGTTAATGCTATGCCTATGTTTTTGGTTTTCAATTTATCCAGGATTGTTGTGCAAAGGCTGTGGGGGGGAGGTGAGAATTCCACAGAATGTACTGATGTCTTTAATGCATACTACTGCAAATACTGCTCTGCTATCCAAGTTAATGTTTTAAACTATCCATGATGTTATGCCTTCTTCTGCAGTTATTTTTGGCTGTCTGAATTATGCTGACAGTTTAGGAGGTTGATGGGCCCTGCAAGAATGTGTACCCAGATGTTTTTGGTTTTGGCCTGTTCTCTCTCAAAACAATTGTACAATGAGTAGGGCTGAGGCTACTATCAGAAATGGACTTAATGTTTCATACCCTCCACACATAATGCATGGTACATTCCCTGGCTTTATGCTTTTGTACACGGATCCTGTGCCAAGAGGGGTTGTGGGCATGTCTACCAATGTGTGTGCCACTTCTACATCCCTCACAAATGAGGTTTTCTAGCAAATCCATGATTTCACTTCTTTATTCAACCAATGATTTTGTCTTGTTCAAGTGTACTAACAGATTGAGAGGTAGTGGGCATGTGTAGTCTTTTTTGTACCGTAACATTTGTCTTGCCTCATAGTTTGCTGTTCCCCTTGAAACTTGGGCCTCTCCTAGTCATTACTGCTTTCAGACTTTAGTATGTTCCAGAGAGCTTGTCATATCAATCTTTTGTATCATTTTAGGCCTCTTCACATGTTTGGGGGATGAAAGGGGAAGCATTGTTTAGAAAAAGCTCAATTTCATCTCTAGTGTTAGGTATTTAACATAAAACTGTAACTTGGGCCTTTCTTATTACTTTTTTGTGCCTACTGGTTATTAATTCTTCAGTCTTTCTGCCTGCAGTGCAATAGTGACTGACTGATGTCAATGCAAGTCATTATGCATTTTTACTAACAGTATGACAAAAGGACTCTGTCTGCATGTGTAGTAAATCTGCTTTACTTCCATTTCTAGTTATAGATGAAGCATACATATTTGTCAGGAGCAGCAAAAAGAAAGCTTCAGCAGCAGAGGAATGAGGATGCAAAGAGACAGGGTTCCATTATGAAATTTTTCTGTGGGTCATCAGAGAGAGGAGAGTCTGGAAAAAGTCTGCCTTCAGGGAACACAATGGTTCTGCATTACAGTCTGACCACTGTGAGGCCAGCATCCTTTCAATAGAAAGTGACTACTCTCTTGTGGCTACACCACAGGCTACCTCCTATGGACCTACAGCCATTACCATGGGTGACAGCATGTCACCAAATGCAGATTCAACTGTAGAGGTGTTGCCTGGATCACTAGACTTTGATACAGAAGGAGCCCATATTTCAGTAGTGACAGATGTGGCCTGTGACTTGCAGGGTGTCAGGTGCATATTTTAAGGATCTAGGGACTTGGCCATACTTGATAAGGGATGAGTTTAGGGTAGCTGCCATTCAGCATGGACCAGTGCAAGTGTTGTTACCACAGTTCCCAGTCAATGAGCAGAAAAGATTTACATCAGAAAACGATTTCCATATGCTGCCTAATGGAGAGAGAGACAGATGCACTTGGCTGACATATTCTGTCTCAAAGGATGCATTGTTTTGCTTTGCATGCAAATTGTTTGGACATTTTAACAATCTTCTTAGGTCTGGTGGTTACAAAGCATGGAGAGAGATGTCCAAAGCTTTACACAGCCATGATCAAGCACCAGAGCATACTGCATGCATGCTGAAGTGGAAGGAACTGGACAATATAATAAAGAGTAGGCAGACTATGGAAGATAAGAGACAAGCAGTTGTTGAAAAGAAGATAACTCACTGGAGTGGTGTGTTAGAATGCATTATTGCTGTTGACCAATACTTGGCAAAACAGAACATGGCATTCCGTGGTACAAGTGATGCCCTGGACACCTATGGCAATGACAATTTCTTAGGCCAAGTGCAACTTTTGTCGCAGTTTGACTCTGTCATGGCTGAACATTTGTGTCAAATTCGTAATAAAGAGGTAATCGATCACTATCTTGGGAAGGACATACAGAATTAAGTTATCTAGCTGATTGCAAATGCTATTTTAAGGATCATTGTAGGGAAAGTGAAGGACGCTAGGTACTTTTCTGTGATTCTTGATTGCACGCCAGACATCAGCAATCAAGAGCAAATGACTAGTAGTTTGGTATGTGGATATTTCATAGACTACAGCCACAGATGGGGAACATTTTCTGGGATTTGTGCCTGTGAATGATACAACTGGGGCAGGACTTACAGAAGTTTTTCTTCAGACTCTTCAAAATCATGAACTGGACATTAATGACTGTCGAGAACAAGGATACGACAATGGCTGCAACATGAAGGGGAAACAATCTGGAGTGCAGGCCTGGATAAAACATGAATTCGAGGGCTTTTTATGTGCCATGTGCCTGCCATAATTTAAATCTTATAGTTAGTGATGGACCACATTCATCAGTACAGGCAGTGTCATTCTTTGGATGCCTGCAGAACATTTATGAACTCTGTTCAGCATCAACAAGCAGATGGCAGATCTTGAAACGGCACATAACTGTCACTGTGAAGCCACTGTTGGAGACTTGCTGGGAATGCAGGATACACTGTCAAGACAGTAAGATTTCAGTTGAAGGGAGTCATTGAGGCATTACAGGAGATAGGTCAAGCAGTACATACAAATGATGCTGCAACATATCAACAAGCAAGGGGACTGTGCTCAGAACTTATGTCATACCAGTTCATTGTATGTTTAGTGGTTTGGTATGATGTGCTGACAAAGGTAAATCATGCAAGGAAAGTTCTGTAGAGTCCATCTGTTGATATTTCGACGTGTATCAAAGTGCTGGCATCCACTATGGACCTGCTGAAGAATTACAGAGACAGGATTTCAACAAGCCATGGGCAAAGCCTCCAAGATAGCAGAAGAACTGGATGTTGGCATCACATTTCAAGAAAAGAGACAGTGGAAAGTAAAGTGGTTCTTAGACTATGAAGGAGAAGATGAAACTGTACAGGATCCAGCTGTAAAATTACATGTAGAGTTCTTCAATGTGCTGCTGGACACGACAATCCAATCGTTTAATGACCGGTTTCAGCAGCTTTCAGAGTTTGGTAAGGCCTTTGGATTTTTATCAAACTAATATAAGAATAATAGAAGACACACTGCTGCAACACTGCAAGGCTCTGAAAGAACAACTGACTGATAGAATAAGTGGCCACTGTGATATTGATGACTCTGACCTTGGACACAAACTTAAAAGCCTTTCTCGAATGATTGATAATGAATCATCACCACTGACTGTGTTAAATTTCCTCATTCACAACCACTTGCAAGACATATATATATATATATATATATATATATATATATATATATATATATATATATATATATATATAAATACTTATGTTTCACTGCACATTTATTTGACTGCACCCATTACAGTGGCTACTGCAGAATGCAGCTTTTATAAGCTGAAAATCAGAAAGACATACCTGCATTCGTCAATGAGTCAGGAGAGACTTTCAGGCTTAGCTGTGCTCTCAGTTGAGCATGAAGTGGGACAAAGTGTATCACATGGCAGCCTCACTGAAGACTTTGTCTGGAAGAAAATTCATAAGATCCCAGTAAAACTGTAGGTATGTGCTCGTATTTCCTTTCAGGCAGTAAATTTCAGTTAGCACCTTAGTGTGGCTTGTATGCTGTGTATTCACTTTTTTTTGCTTACTTCCAACAGGTAGGACCATGAGGATGGAACTAGCAGGATGTTAGGCTAGGAACAGCAGGACTCATCTGGAGCGGCAGGACTCATGCGGAGCAGCAGGGGAATGGCAGGACTCGTCAGAATGCTAGGACAGTTGGGAGCGGCAGGACTCGTCAGAAGTGGCAGGACTCGTGGAGTGGCAGGGGAGTGGCAGGACTCATGGGGAGTGGCAGGACTCATCAGGATGCTAGGACAGTTGGGAGTGGCAGAACTCATTGGGGGTCTAGGACAGAAGTGCAGGAAGAACAGACAAGTGGCAGCAGTCAGAAGCTGAAGAGGTAAATGCACATGGAAGATGAATGACACTGGTCTTCACCTTTTTCTCTCTGGGTTTGAATCTGTCTGCATCAGACTCACTAATCCCCATTACTGTCTTGTGCATGGGTTTGTATCTGCCTCAGGCTAAGTAATCCCCATGGCTCTCTTGTGTTTCTTTGGGTTTGAGTCTGTCTGCCTCAGGCTCAGTAATCCCCACTGCGCTCTCTGCTTGGGGTTGAGTCATCTGACTCAGTCTCAGTAATCCCCATGCCTTTCTTTTGGGTTTGTTTGGGTTTGAGCCTGCCTCAGGCTCTGTATTCCCCATGGCTTTCCCTTGTATGTTGTGTCTGTAATCTTTTCTGTGTCCCATAGCTGTGTTGTGTACATCTGCAGTGTGACTGTTCTGCATGTCAGTAATTGCCTTTAGTGATGTCAGTTTATCTAATGCTGCTTGTTACAGTCTTGCTGTATTGCCGTCATTGTTTTGTGTTTGGGAGGGGTGTCTCACTTCTGTTTTGTGGTAGTGCTGACTTCATCTTGTGTGGGTTTATGTTCAGTCTTGCAGTAAATGTGTCCTGGTCTTGTCTCTGTACTTGTGGGGGTGGGTGCCTCTGTCCTGTGTCTGTGTGGGTGTTAACGTTCAGTCTTGTTGTAGTGCAGTCTTCATCATGTGTGGGTGTCTGTCCTGTGTGCAAGTGTTTGTTTTAGTGTGCTTCTGTCCTATGTGAAGGAGTCTGTGTATCTTTCTGTGGGAGTCAGTGTGTGTGTGTCCTTCTGTGGGAGTCGGTGTCTGTGTGTCTTTCTGTGGGAGTCAGTGTTGGTGTGTCATTCTGTGGGAGTCAATGTGGGTGTCTTTATGTACCTCTGTGGGACTGGCTACCTTGATGAGGTACAGATGCTTGTCATAATGTAACAACATTGCTACTAAATGACAGTCAGTGTGGGTGTCTTTGTGGGGAGTCAGTATGGGTGTGTCTGTGTACATCTGTTGGGCTGGCTACCTTGATGAGGTACAAAGGCTTGTCATAATGTAACAATATTGCTACTAAATGCCAGTCATAGCTCTCGATCTCATGACACAAAATCTGGACAGAGCCACAGATAATGGGGTTCCAGCCTCAAAGCTCTGGGCAAATTTTAAATATTGCTCTTATAAACTTAAAAAGTTGCTAGAGTAAAAGGTGTTACCATGCATGTTCTGAAGGATATGAAGTTAAACTGAAATTTCTGTCATTTAATGAATTCAGTCATCAATGATTTGCCACAAAAAATCCAGAAAACTACAAATTGTGAGGAACAGACCAAACACAAGCCACATCTGGACATTCTTTGAAAATCTGGGCAGTTGAGTACACAGTCAGTGTCTGCACCTGTAAGTGGCTACCTTGCTGTGGTACAGGGCTTTATCATAATGTAACATTGGTACTAAATACCCATCAGTGTGTGTATCTGTGAGTTGCTACCTTGCTGTGGTACAGAGGTTTCTCATAATATAATATTGATATTAAATGCCAGTGTACCTGTGAGTAGCTACCTTGCTGTGGTACATGAATTTATCGTAATGTAACACTGGTACTAAATGCCCATCAGTGTGTGTATCTGTGTGTCCCTACCTTGCTGTGGTACAGGGATTTGTCATAATGTAACATTGGTATTAAATGCCAGTGTGTACCTGTGAGTAGCTACCTTGCTGTGGTACAGGGGTTTATCGTAATGTAACGTTGGTATTAAATGCCAGTCAGTGTGTACCTGTGAATAGCTACCTTGCTGTTTTACAGGGGTTTGTCATAATGTAACATTGGCACTAAATGCCCGTCAGTTTGTGTATCTGTGAGTTGCTACCTTGCTGTGGTACAGGGATTTGTCATAATGTAACATTGGTATTAAATGCCAGGTAGTGTGTACCTGTGAGTAGCTACCTTGCTGTGGTCCAGGGGTTTGTCATAATGTAACATTGGTATTAAATGCCAGTCAGTGTGTACCTGTGAATAGCTACCTTGCTGTGGTACAGGGGTTTGTCATAATGTAACACTGGTACTAAATGCCAGTGTGTAGCTTGGCACATCAATTCTTAATGATCTGAATGTAGTGATACTAGTGGTTAAATGGTGCTGGATGAGCTTGACAGGGAAGGGGGTGCGATGGCAATGTGGTAACACTTTATGTTCACTTGAGTAGGGCCCCCAACTTGAACCTTACTGGGGGCCCCCAAAATGCTAGAACAGGCTCTGCCACCATGTGCTCTCTCTCACCCCTGGAACTGCCGGCAAAAAGGCATCTACGCGCCTAGTGATTCTATAGATCAGCGCAACCACTCCTATGACATTATGGTAGTGCATACAGCCAAAATGCCACATTCAGCCATCACAGAAGAGGTAAGTATGAGGGAATTTAGTAGCCTAGTAGGTTGGGAGGTATATGACTGAATGTATACAAGGGACTGCATGTGTGAGTGTGTGTGTGTGTGTGTGTGTGTGTGTGTGTGTGTGTGTGTGTGTGTGTGTGTGTGTGTGTGTGTGTGTGTGTGTGTGTGTGTGTGTGTGTGTGTGTGTGTGTGTGTGTGTGCATGTGTGCATGTGTGTGCATGTGTGTGTGTGCATGTGTGTGTGTGTGTGGGGGGGGTGCACTCTTTTGTGAGTGAATGCTTGGGAGGCAGCATAAGGGTGACAATGAGTGGGTTGAGACAGGTGTGTGATGTGTGTGTGTGGGGGGGCATGCTTTTCTGAGTGAATGCTTGGGAGGTAGCATAAGGGTGACAGTGAGTGGGTTGAGACAGGTGTGTGTGTGTGTGTGTGTGTGTGTGTGTGTGTGTGTGTGTGTGTGTGTGTGTGTGTGTGTGTGTGTGTGTGTGTGTGTGTGTGTGTGTGTGTGTATGTGAGTGTGGGTTGCGATGGCTTTCTTACCTCCACACACCCCCAGACTAATGAACATAGTTTACAAAATTGGCTGGCTGGACCACTAGCCCCTAGTGGTAACTGTAATACAAGTATAGAAGGAACACTAGCCACCAGGGATTACTCTATAGCCCATATGCCTTAACTGCACTTAACCACTATGTGGATTGGGGGTGGGGAGGTCCTAGCCACCAGGAATCACCCTATAGCAATTGTGCCTTAATGGCAATTAATCACTGTAAGGATTAGGGGTTGGCAGAACACTAGCCACCAGCAATACTCACTATGGAGTGTCCTAATGAAGAATGAAATAAAAGGTGTAGGGGAACCGCTAGACACTGAGGTCTGTACATAACAACAACAAAAATAAATAATTAAATAATGAAGAGGGAGAGACGGATTTGAATAGAGCACTCTTAGCACAAGATCCCTCTGCATTAGCGGTCTGCACTAATTGGTAAGGTAGTGCAGTAGTTGTTTTTTGTTGTTTGATTTTTTTTTTTTTTTTTTTTTAATCTTGAAGATCTTAGGCATTGTGCAATGTTTACAACATGTCTTTGTTTGTAAGGAAAACACTTTAACTGTTACACCAATAAACCTTGACTCTTATAGATTAGTTCTAGGCTAACTGCCCCTGTGAGCCATTTTAAGCCTAGCTAATTGCCCCATGTGAGACATGTTAAGAGTACCTCCCAACCGTGTATATTTGTTCCCTACAATTGCATTTACTGAAAGATATGAAGTAAAACTCAAATATCTGGCATTAATGACTGAAATGTAATCCTCCATGATATTATCAGGGCAGGGGAAAAGGGGACATTGTGGATGATCTGACAATAGGTACAGGTACAGGGTACATGGTGTGTATATGATTGATTTACTGTGTGTTTGTGGATACAAAAGTGACTGGGATTGAGAGCATCTGTTTCCATGATATGGCCGCCAACACAGTTACCATGGAAAGTGCTGATCTGCATTTTGCGGTAGGTAATACAATTCAGAGACATTCAAATTAACCAACTCAAAATGAGATCTTTCCTCATTCTGGCTAAATTTTCTGAATTGCAAAATACAACATTGTGGGAGCAGGGCCTTTTTAGTATGGACTGTATGACTTGCTCTGGGACTGTTAATGAATCCTTAGGATAAATTCCAGGGTCTAGATTACGAAGTTGAATGATAAAAGGAGCAAACGCTCTTTTATTGAACGCTAAAAGTCAAAAGCACTAAATGTCGAACACACGGAACAGTGATTATTTTCCCCAGGCCATTTTCACGACTTTGCCATTTCCTCCACTGTGGTGCAATCTCAGAGCTGGTATATTTAAGTAGGGGGGTGTATGGGGGGCACAGCCCCCCACTTTATTTTGTGTTTGGTTTTCTTTTTTTTTTTGTTGTTTTTTTTTTTGCGGAGCAGTGACTTTTTTCCCGGGGAAAATAATCGCTGTTCTGTGTATTCAACATTTACTGCTTTCAGTTTTTAGTATTCGATAAAAGAGCATTCACTCTTTTTATCATTTGACGTTGCGATATACACCCTAATTTTCACATAGGATGGCAATGTTATAAATAGTAAAGACCAAGTAATTCGGCACATCGGATGGTAAGGTTATAACCAGAAAATGATAAGCAAAACAACATTTTTTTTATTATTTTATTTTATTTAAGTTTGATGACTGGGGAAGTCCACTCGGCCAAGAATAGTCCATTTTCAGTGGATGCCCAGAGAGAAAAGCTCCACAATAATTGCAAGTTACATTTCACATGTTATAAAAAGACATAGCTCATACAGCTACTTAAACATTTACAGATAAGCTCCATGATATTTGCAACTGGCTTGTCACAACATTCCAAAACGGAAAAGGCATAATTCAATATTGAAATTTCAACATTTACATAAAGTGAATATTTTTGTTATAAATTCAGTTGTAGGTTTAACATTTCAAAATATATAGCTACTAGCCATTAGTAGGTTAGGGAAATATTATGCATGGAGAGGCTAATAGTATATTTGAGAATGGAAAGTATAGTACAATAGATATTAGAGAGAAAATTAGTTTTTAGTAGGGGAGGGATTGTTTTGGGTGGGATGAAGTAATAGTAGAGGTAGTTGGATGAGTTAGTACAAGGTGAAATGGGGGGATTAAGTTGGAGCATGGCAAGGGCATTCCCATTTGGAAGAAAGATGAGAGAGCAGCTGAGATTTGAAGTTTGTATGGTTATGTAGGTTGCGTAGGTGTGTGGGGACAGAGTTCCACTGGTTAGCTAAGGAGTGGGACAGCAGTAGATGGCCAGCAGGTCATGCAAGTTTGTGGACCTGAAGGAGATTTTGATTTTGATTCAGATCAGAGTGAGGTTGGGGAATAGGTTTTTTAAGGAAGTAGCAAAAGCTGGGCAGTTGGCAGGTTTAAAGATGAGCTTGTGGCAATGATGACATGTAGCTAACTGAGGTAGTTGGGTAGTTCAAGCCAGCTGAGGGTGAGGAGGGAGTGGCAGTGGTGGGATGAGTTTTTTTTAATTGGTTGCAAATTTGGAGATATTGTAGTAGCAGGATTCAAGTTTGGACCGAAGGCCAATATGGAGATTGGTGAAAAGAGGGGCACCTCTTTAGGGAGGGGAGTAGGAAGGTGGATGCAAGAGTTTGATGGGTAGAGGGGCTTAGGAAGCAGTTGTGCCTGTAGAGGAGACCTAACTTTTGGTGGATTTTCATGATTATGGAGTGGATGTGGGTGTCAAATTTTATTTTTTCATCAATAATGATGCCATGAATCTTGGTGTTGGGAACAATTTCAAGGAGGGTGTTGTTCTAGTTCTGTACAGTCAATGTGGATTTGTCAGTGGAGTTTTTGGTAGGGGAAAACACCATTCATTTGGTTTTATTTGCATTTAGTGCCAGATGGTTAGACTGCATCCAGGTTTCTGTTTTGGAGAAGGCTGGTTGGTTTTTTTCTAGAAGTTCAGAGGGGAGAAGGCTGAGCAGATGATTGTTGAGTCATCTGCATACTGGATGATAGATTAGTCTGGAATGGATTGGTGAAAGTTGTTAAAGAATAGGTTGAAGAGAAGAGGGGTAAGAACAGAACCTTGTGGGACACCTGTGGGTGTGTTAAGGAAGGGGGAGGATGAAGTTTTCCATTGGACAGCTTCTTGGCGGTTGGACAAATAGTTGAAAAACAAGGCATTGGTGGTGGAAGAGAGGTGTAGGGTGACAAGTTGGGATAAAAGTAGGGTGTGTGAGATGGTGTCAAAGGCCTTTGGCAGATCTATAAATAGTGTGGATATGAACTTGCCTGAGACGCATTCGAGGTTAATGGTTTCATAAAAAGGAAAGAAAGGCAGTCATGGTGCTGTGGCCAGGGTAGAAGCCATGTTGGGTAGGGGAAAGGAGATTGTTTAATGTTAGGTGTGCCATGAGTTGTGCTTGTATTGTTTTCTCTAGTACTTTAGAAAGAGGAGGAAAGGATGGCAATAGGCCTGAAGTTGGTGGTAACAGTATTTTTGCCACTTTTGTGGAGGGGGATGATATAAGCATGGCGCCAGATAGAAAAGACATATGATTCTTGATACAATAACACAATTCCATAGAAGCACTTCCAGTTGTGAAAAATGTTTTAATGCTCACGCTTAGTACAATGATACACAATCCAACATTCCAGCCTCCCAAAAAGAAGCACACACTGGTTTTAGTGTTAACCCAGCACCTTTAGCAGAGTAATCTATTTATATAATAAATGACAAGGATATCATTTCCAACGCAGACAGGAAAATAAGATGTTTACATTTCAAAAACCCATTGTTAATTACATTTTGCACTAACACTATGAGAACTATTTAAAAACTGTACAAGACAGAATGTATATTTTAGTCAGCAAAACTAAAAATATTTATATTAAAAAAAAGGCCTACAATATCAAAACATTGTAGAGGGCATTACTGACCTCTAGTGGTCAAGATACATTGCAAACCCAAACCAGGAGAAAAGACTGCTAAGATTAATCTGCTATAACATATTAATCTGCTATAACATAGTCCTATATATACATATATATATATATATATATATATATATATATATTCCAAAATCCACCAGGCTAACTAATTTAACTCCTTACTGTCTAACTTCCTTCTCTCCACCACCCATTGTCAATATTTCTTGGCAACTGAGCCTTCTTAGCTTCAGTTTATAATATTTTTATCCTGAAAATAAAATAAATATATATATTTTGTTTGGTCTGTAAGAATAGTATAAGCTTATTGTACTAGCATTGTTATATGCTTTTAGATACAATGTCAAGGAACTTACGTTTGCACTCCTATTGTAATTGTCATATGTACAAATGCATAATTATGTAATCTTCCTTGGAGGTTTTCAACCAGGTCTCCACTGAAAATGTGCCTCTGGCCCAGTCGGACAATACCCGGTTATCAAATGTGAATAAATACATATATATATATATATATATATATATATATATATATATATATATATATATATATATATATTTATATATATTCACACACACACACACACACACACACACACACACACACACACACATATATATATATATATATATATATGGTATACTTTTTTGTTCAAAATTACATTATTTCAAACAAGAAAAGTACAGCCCCACTTCTGTAAAAGTGCACTTCAGCGAAAGTGCACTTTCGCAAAAGCCAATTCACTGAAGCACAGTACAGTGGGGATCAGGAAATATATCCTTTTCCCCACTGTAGTGTGATCTTGGAGTTGTTATACTTAAGTAGCAGGGGTGTGGGAGTGCAGGGGGGCAAGCAATTTTTTTGTTTGATTTGTATTTATTTCGCCAAGTCGGTGAATTGGCTTTCGTGAAAGTGCACTTTTGCTGAAGTGAACGTTTGTGGAAGTCATGTCATACTTTTGTTAGTCAAAGTAATGTAACTTTGCCTAATAAAAGTAAACCTATATATATATATATATATATATATATATATATATATATATATATATATAGATGTAAATGTTTTGAATCTTAAAAGTACTTATTGCTGAGTCACTGTTATGCACATATTTAAGGATGTTTATTAGGACTAAATGGGCGAACTTCTTCACTTAGGTTCATAGGTTGGTTCATAGGTTGGTACTAGGTTATCGGCCCTAGGGCCTATGCAAGCCTAGCCATACCAATTCCCTGGATATTTCTTTCCACAATATTTATAGGTTCATAGGTTGGTACTAGGCTATCAGCCCCAGGGCCTATGCAAGCCTAGCTATAACAATTCCCTGGATAAACTTATCACCTTAATGGACATTTTGTCAGAGTACATAGCCTCTTTTTACCTTTCTTATACATTTCTGAAAATAAATAAATATCAGTTCAGTCTTCTGTCATTTGTTTACTTATTTTTGCTAACTGAATTAGTTTCACTATGCATGGCCTTTTTTCTAGGAAGGAACAAAGTAATATGCATGCTGATTTAGATAGCTATGCCTATAGCATTAGTTAAATATTTATTATTACATGTCTTATATGCAAGTATATTTCATTAAGTTAACGGGTGTAAATTAAATGATAATTTTCTGTAAGTGCCATGAGATCTTTTACATCCACCTGAGCTAACACCAGCTCAAGGAAATGATACCCCTGTTTATCATTTCATTTGAAGAATGCTACCTATCATGGTAAGCAAAACCTTCATGCTGCTGTACACCTTCAGTTCATGAATATTAATGCAATCAGAAAGAGTGGTGATAGGCCACACAATGTTCTGATATTCTCAGACTCGCCGGCCAGTGTGCTAATTGTTAAATCACTGACACTGCTAAAAAATATGCTTTTTGGGCATGCTGTTGAAATTGTGTTTTCATTTTATTAGGTATGCGTATCTCTTATTTATGATATTTTTTTACTCTAATGTGTCCACAGTGATGAGGTAATCCTTCTGTGTCACACAGCTTATAAGTAAGGGCATGAGATCCAGATCTAATGATGTCATAGTACCACTTTACTTGGCCCTCATAAGACTAATAATCAAGAGCAATGCTCCCTTAGACAATGTTCCCTTTGGTATGTACCTGACCAGACACCTGCAATAGTTGGAGCATCCTTAGAGGTTTCTCACCAAAAAATACAGAGTATAACAAATATGTCATATGCAGATCAATTAAAAGCCGTATCACTGTATTTGGTTTCCTGTCTATTACTGAGGAATGATCTGTATATGACCCACAGGCCCTGATGGAAATGTTGCATATTCAAAAAACTAAGCGTATGAGGGTTACCTGCTCCAAAGATCTGAACCTGATATCTGACATATCTCTCATGCTGGAGAGACAGATGTGTGTCCCAGAGATATCATCTCCTCTGGAATAGGCTTCCTATTTACTACGTGAAGTAGAGCCCTTCATTGACCATCTTCAAGTGCAGTCTGGACCAATAGATGGGAAATTGCAGATTCACTCCTGGGGTGGCACCTATGTTCCTTATGGACAGATGCAGTCTGTAAAAGTTGTCAAAACTTCTTTTGCTGACACTTGTCATCTTTCCCCCATGGATAAAAAGCTGGGTTAAATCTGGTTAAAACTGGCTAGGCTTGTAAGAGCTCTTGTGCCATTAGCCTACTAATCCCTTATGAACTTATGAACATTTCTTTGTTGCAAAAATGAAATAATAATGTATACAAAAAGATATAAAGTTACCCAATTTGCAGGGATGTTCATAATCCTGGTTCAGGATTACTTGAAAATATTCAGTAAGAGAATGAAAGCTATGCTGAAAGTATTAAATGAAGTAATAATGAGTGGAATATCTGCATTGTTGAAATATCTTGCAATTCACGAAGCTCAGCGGGAAAGAGAATGTTTCAGGCAGCATTATTTGGAGGATGTCCCAAAGTTAAAACAAAGGTATCACAGAAAACTAAACAATCCAGGCAACACAATTCTGAATCATCTGCCAGTCATGGACCCCTCCTCCTCATTGCCAGTCACAGACCCCTCCTACCTATTCCCAGTCATAGATCCCTCCTCCCCATTCTCAGTCATGGACCCCTCCTTCCATTTCCATTCTCTGGATCCCTGCCTTTTGGCACTTGCATGTACATGCGTATGTCCTGGGCATGAGTTTTTTAAGACTTTCTTCACAAATGTGAAATAAAAAAAACACAGCAGGGTATAAACATCATAGTTAACAGCTGTAAAACTGAAAAAAGATGTTGGGCTACCATACAAATGAATCTGGCACACCAGACTGGGATAGCAGCATTAAATATACGATAGATGACATAGATACACTGGTGGGGGGGGGCATACAATGTCAGATGATGAAACTCCCACAGAGAGAAAGATAGGACCAGCAAGTATGGCGGGGGAGGGGGGGCACATGCAAATAAAATAGATTTGCAGGAAATAAGCAAATTTTAAAAACATCCAGAAGAAGATGAGAAACCTGACAAAATGATAAAAGAGAAACAAATGGAAGAGAAACATCAATGGGAAGGAAGAATGATAAGCCTCTCCTAAGGCAGATTTGGGAGCAAAAAAAAATTAAGCAGATATTGAAATAGACAAAAGAGAGCTTGAAGAAGATTGGAGTATGGTATGTTGGGAGGTTTGGTGACAGAGAAGTGAATTCCTGGGGGAAAAAAGAGACTTGACAAGCTGCACAGAAGCATTTATAATGGATAACAGAGTTAAATAGGTGGAAGGTGGGACTACAGAAGAGCTGAAAGTGACCACAGGAAGAAATAAAGAATAGATAAGTGGAAGGAAGGAAGGAATGAACACTGAAAGGCAGGTGACTGTGAACAGTGCAGGAAGGGTGTAGTGAATGAAACAGATCCTTATCTTGTGAAACACACCCCAGGAATACATCAGACTTTTACAAATGATGGGATGAACTGATTCACTTTCCAAGGCAAAAATGGATAATGATTTGGGGGGGGAGCAAATTGTCAACCCTCCAAGGTAAGCAACAATTTTTGTTTTATAACTTTTTATTAATGTGCAATAAACTGCACTAAACATAAGTTTAATCCCTATGTCTTGAGAACAAATAAATAAATAATACACACTTACATAAATAAACAAAATACTCTGATATAACAACAATCTGTGGGGTTCATGGAAAAGAATGTATGGGAGGAAATAAGGGAAAAGTAAATAACAACCCAGAATAAAATATGAAATAAAGGTAGAGTGATGCATAAACAGCATAGTTAGATTTAAAACTGAAAAAAGATATTAGACTATCACACAAATTAATCTGACACACTGGCCTGGTGAGCAGTAGTGGGAGTGGAGACCTCCATCTGTCCCTCAAGATATACCAGAAACTGGCTTGCCTCCAACCATCATATAAGAATAAGTGCTATCAAAAACTAAAAGTACTGCATCAATGGGTCCTGACAAACATGAAGCGTGGTTTAGCCACATCCTTATCAGCACTGTTCAGCCACACCTTTAACAACACTGTTCAGTCTCAGCCTCAATACAGTTTTGTTTTTAACAGGCAAGTGGAGAACATCTACAGTCATTACCCTCCATAAGGGAGGACCTTCTACAGACTCAGGTAATTACAGACCCATAAGTCTGACCAACCTCATATGGAAAGCCATAGAAAGAATCTTCAAACACTGGAACCATCTCAGTTTGGATTCTTCAAGGGCAGGTCATGCTTACTCAACCTGGTGGATTTTTTTAAACAGGTCGCCAAAGAAATGGATGGAGGCAAAATAGTAGACTCTATACACTTCAACCTGGTTTTGACACAATTCTTCAGTCAGGCATAACAGAAAAGCTAAATAAACAGGGAATAAACCCTTATGTCACCCACTGGATTGCCAACTGGCTCACACATAGGATGCAGATAATCAAAACAGAGGAAGCCACCTTCACAAAGGGACCCATCACCAGTAAAGTCACCCAGGATTCTGTGCTTGGACCTCTCTTGTTTGGCATCTACTATTACTGAAGTAAAGGCCAGTACCAAAGGATTCTGGCTGACTAAGTTTGCAGATGACTGCAATCTAGGAACAGTCATTGAATCTGACAAAGCCATCCTGCGGGAAGTTTAGTCCCAAATAAGTAATCAGTGCCAACATCAAGGATTGAAACTACATGTCATAAAATGAATTATCATAAGTTCATAGGTTCATATGTTGATATTAGGCTATCTGCCCTAGGGCATTTATAAGCCTAGCCAGAGTGTGTTTGGCTTTCGCCACCCTTTTAGATTAGTTGACTGTGCCTCTGTATAGTAGGTCACAGAAGATAGCCCTATTAAGGTTAGTTTACTGTGCCTCTGTCTAGTAGGGACACAGAAGAGATCCCAGGGGTAAACTTATGATCTCCCATCCACTCGTCAAGATTTCTCTTGAAGAGGGTCATTGAGGGGCTCTGCCTAACATGGATTGGGATTTTGTTCCAGAGTAAGGGGAGCCCCTGGGATATGAATCTGTCCCTCCAGCATGTCCTATTTATTTCTGTGTTGAGGTTTAAGTCCCTGGAGCATGTAGCTCTAAGGGATTTGGATTTCCTGAGGTGGAGCATGTCCATTAATTCTGGTTTGGACATGGCTTCATATGTCAGGCACAGATCGCCTGTGAGTAGGCGGTAAGCAACTGAGTAGAGCTGGAGTTTCTTTAGCCTAACTGTGTAGGGCATCTGTCTGAGTCCTTGATCCTCTTGGTGAGGTACTTTTGGGGTCTTTCCAGTTGCTGCAGGTGTCAGGTAAGGTACATCCCGAAAGGGGCATTGTATTCAATTATGGGCCTGATGAGTGATGAGTAGAGGGGCACAATGACCTCTCTTGATCTAGATGTGAACCCTTTCGTGATAAGGTGGGCTATATAGAAGGTCTTTCTAACCACTTTGGCAACGTGACTGTCAGAGGAGAGATTGCTATCTACTTGGGTCCCCAAATCCCCAATTACTTCTTCCATACTTAATGGATTACCACCTATGTGGTAATTTGTGGGTACTTTGTTTTTCCCAAAGGGGATGACTATGCACTTTTTGGCATTTAGCTTTAGGCCATGACTCTGGCACCAGTTATCCATCTCTGTGAGACCCTTTAGGAGGATGCTTGTGTCAGTCGGTGAGTCGATTATGGCACCCAGTTTGCAGTCATCTGAGAACTTGGTCAGCCATAGTCCTCCTGTGTTAGCCTGTACCTCAGAGAAATATATACCAAACAAGAGGGGTCCTAGGACTGAGCCTTGTGGGATGCCACTTGTAACTGGTTTAGAGTCTGACATGGCACCTGCAATTTTGACCATGTGGGTTCTATCCCTGAGCCAGTTTGCAACCCATCTTGTGACATAAGGGTTGATATTTAAGCTGGTGAGCTTATTTATGATGCCTGAGTGGGGTATTGTGTCGAAGGCTTTTGCGAGGTCCAGGTAGGGTGTGGGACTACCTTCCCTTCATCTATGGCCTTGGTGACTGTTTCAAAAAAGTCAACCAGGTTCAAGAGGCAAGATCTGCCCTTAACAAAGCCAAATTGGGTAAAATCCAGTGTTTGGAGGTTCCCAATGTCTTTGTTTATGAGTTCCATGATGATACACTCCATAGCTTTGCAGACCAGGCTAGTCAGGCTTATAGGGCGATAGTTTCCAGGGTTCATTGTGGCACCACCTTTGTGGAGTGGGACCACTGTTGCTGTACGCCATTCCTTGGGTACATATCCTGTAGTAAGGCTGAGATTGAACAGTGACTTTATGTGAGGGTTCAGTTCTTTTGGAGCTTGTGTAAGACACAGCCTGGGACACCGTTGGGTCCCATTGATGCTGTGTTTTTTGCTTTGGAGAGGGCAGCTCTCACCTGTGCATCTCTGATATCAGGGAGGCTACACTCTGTTGGGATAGACATTTGCTCTTTTGGGGGGGAAGGGGGGAGAAGTTTGCACTGAACCTGTCTGCCAGGATGTTGGCAATATCTGTGGGTTTTTTGTCATTTTGCACTAACTCAGAGCATATCTGGGAGTTGCCTCCCAGGTTCCTGACATAACTAAAGAAGGCCTTGTGATTATCTTTAGCGTCTTGTGCAATTTTTCTTTCGAAGCTGGCCTTAGATGATTTTATGAGGGATTGTAGTTTCTTGCTAGTACTGATCAGAGATGCCTTCCCTTTTTGGGATTTTGCTCTATCATGTAGTAGCTTCCTCCTTCTGTTGTATAGCTTATTTATGGCTGGGGTCCGCCAGACAGGTCTCCTGCCTTTGGAGGAGTGAGTCTTGGTTTTATTTGGGATAGCACAATCCATGCATTCCTGTAGATGTCCATAGAATGCATTTGTAAAGGATTCTGCGGTTTGGGCTATATTTTCCACTGGCCCGGGGACTTTGAAGGATTCCATCTCAGTTTTGAGAAGTGTGAAGTTTGCTTTTGAGAAGTTCTTCACCGTGGATTCCTTGACTGGGGGTGGGGATGGGATATGGATGTCCAGTGAGATTAATTTATGGTCAGATCTTACCAATGAGGGGTATACCTCTGGTATGGAACATAGAGTCCCCATGTTGGTGATGATCAGGTCCAATATGTTTTTCCCTCTTGTGGGAGTGATGACCAGTTGTTTCATAGCATTTGAGTTTATAAATTCTATGAACCATTGGGCGAGGGTGTTGGGGCTTGAGTAGTGCTCCCAGTCTATGTTTGGGTAGTTGAAGTCACCCAATATGATGGTGTTTGGAGAGACCTTCATATTCTCCAGTGTTCTCAGGAAAGCCGAGTGGGGTTCCTGAGTTTGGGAGGGTGGTCTGTAGCAGTCTAAAAACTGAAAGGCAGTTTTGCCCTCTGTTAGTTGCACATGGATGGTCTCCAATGCTTCGTGCAGTGCCACTAACCTGGAGGTGTGGGTATCTTTTATGAATATGGATACTCCCCTTCCTTTTGTGGTTCGGTCCAAGTTTTAGGGCCGAAAAGCATGGTATGAGGTATAACCTGGTAGTGCTGGGGTGCTCTCGGGATCCTTGAACCAGGTTTCTGTTACTGCACAGATATCGATATTCTCCATACTGAGGAGAGCCTCAAGTGTGTGCATCTTGTGGTTTAGACTTCTGGCGTTGAGCAGCATTACCCTTAGTTTCTTTTTCCTTGTGTTGTCTATGGAGGTGGGTTTGTCTTTTGAGCCTTGCCTAAAAAAGGCACTATGGGGGTGGCAAGAGCCTTAGCCAGTATTCGAAATCCCAGGGGTGACAGGTGCAAGCCATCCCTAGTGAAGGGATGGCTTGTCGAGCATGTCATCCCAGGCTGACAGACACTGGATCCCCTTTGAATGACACCAATACTTTAGCCAATTGTTAAAATTGATCATTTTGTCTTTATACTGTGGCATCATTCTTGGTGAGGGTAAGATGCTACTCAAGGTCAGGGTCATACCAGCCTGGGCTACATGATCAGAGAGCTCCTCTATGTCTCTTTTCATGTAGTCCAGGGAGGTACATCTCAGGTCATTTACACCAGCATGGACAATGACAGAGTCATATTTGTACTTGCTTTGGAGTGACATGAGTGCTTGTGTTATGTGGTGGATTCTGGCACCTGACAGGCAGCTTACAGTGACCTTCTCCTTGTTCAGCTTGGTGAGTGGGACGTCCGTGTGTCTGACAATAGAGTAACATATTACAAGTGTATTAGGTGTGTTTTTTAGCCTTAAGGGCTGTGACTGTGTGGCGCACTGACTTTGTGAACTATGTGATACATGGGTATTGTTGTGGGGTAGCGGTTGCTTGGATGTCTGCTTTGGAGGTCTCTGCTGCTTGGGCAGATTTTTATTTAGAGCCTCTGAGTATGTTTTTGTGTGTTTATGTGTTTGGTATGCTGTTGCGATAAGTCTATGCGAGACTGGATTTGTGGTGTGTGTGGTTACCTTCTCCTCCTGACTGACTGCACCAGTACTGGGTTGAGAGAGCTCAGCCTCCAGTTTGGCTATAAAGTTGCATCTCTCACATACATTTGAGCTTGTTGGGAGGAGGAGAGGGTGGTCTGTGTACATAAGGCAGTTGTAACATTGTGTTAAGATTCCCTGATTCACCAGCTGGACTGGAGAGTAAGCCCGAAACTGACTTTGGGACATGCCAGAATAGTATAAGGAACTACTTTTTGACTGATCAAAAAGGGCCATTAGGGAGCCAAGTACTTAAAGGGAGTATAAGAGGGTGCAGTGCATTAGTTTATTAGTGCTTACTTATAAAATTACTTATACGAGCAGCTGCAGGGCTTTAGAATGAAAATAGAGGGCTTAGTCTGAGATTTAGAACAGTTCTAAGGGAAAAAGTGAAGAGCAGACTTTGTGGAGCCGGGAATAGTTTAAACCCGTTTAAGAGGCGCTGCCCGATGCTGTGCTATGCACAGAATCGTGCAAAACCAGTTTTAAAGCAGGGAAACTGAAAGAGATAGGAATTGACCCAAAATGGCCAATAAGCTACTAGTTTCAGGGCTGAGACCAGTCCTCCAGGGACAGATAGGCTGCTCAAAGCTCCCCACTCTCACTGGTGAACAGAGAAGCTTCCTCCTATCCAAGTAAGGATATGGGCAACACAGGAAACTATACCACAGTCTGGAATTCAGCAAAACCTGAAATCTGGACTAATCTAGTTCAGCAAAGGCGGGAAAAGAGAATATTTTTTTGTTTTTTTTTTGTTTTTTTCAGGAAACTGCAGAAAAGCACACAGAAAACACTGTAAATGCTATAAACAGGCTAGCGCACTTTGGTGTGTAGCCTACAACAGTTACAAAAACTACTTAAATTGATATAAAACAAGTGCAAAAACTGTAAAAAACAGAAGGAACTACCACACTGACAATACACACCTAAGAGTTGACCCAGTTGATCAGGATTTCAGAACTTATATGGACAGTGATCTACCTTTTGGCCAGCATGTGTCCATTGTTGTAAGAAAGTCCTTGTATACTGCACAGCTTATAAACAAAGGGACAGTGTCAAGATCTAGGGATGTTATTGTCTCCCTTTACTTAGCCCTCATTAGGCCAGTCATTGAATATAATGCCCCCTTTGGCATGTAATTGTCCAGAAATGAAGTAAATTATATGCCCACAGAGATACCTTAATAAAACGATACAAGGGCTAAACAATATATCTTATATGGATCAAGTGAAAGCCCTGTCATTATACTTGATATCCTACAGACTGCTATCAGGTGACATGGGTCTGGCATGCAAGGCATCTTCTGACCTATTACTGATGGATTTACTGCACACTAGCCTAGTACTTACCTATGAACCTATGAAATGGAAATGCTGTAACATAAAATGATTGTGAGATCAGTACTGAGCTGACATGTTATACATCAGTGTGAGGGAAACTGGAAGGGAAAAATAGAAAGGCACATGTCCAGGGCATACCCATGTACGTTTAAGAGAGGTTGGGAATAGAGAGGAGTGGTCTGAGAGTAGATAGAAGCCAAGGAAAACAATGTTCAGCTCAGAGGGTAGGCCTGGAAAAAGAATTATGCAGAATGGCAGTAACTTGGATAGAGGGAGGGGTGGGCAAAAATAACAAGGAAAATACAGTTAATTACAGGGAACATCGGGGGCTCATCAAATCCTATCAGAAGGAGAATACGGGAAAAGATAAAGTGGTTGGGGAGACTTGTTCTTTTACAAGAATTAACACTGAAAATCAGAGGCGGGGAGAAGATTCTGTGTTATGACTATCCAAATGCAGGGGATGGAGGGGAGTAACACTGTATTTAGTAGAGTGCTTCAGACATCCACAAAGAAAGGTGACAAAGTGTGATGGATAGATAGATCATCTGGCAGGGAGGGATGGAAGGTGCTCGTAACTGGGCACAGACCAGATGAAATGGAATAGAAATAATAAGAGGAAACTACAATATCACCACAGAATTGGAAAAAGACAAGTTGTATGGAAGGAGGGAATACACCAAAAAGATGGGAATAGAACTAGCTTAAGAAATGAAAGAGGGAGTGAGGTTGGACATATGGAGGGAAAAATATCCAAATTTAGGGTAAATTATGTCTTCACAAGAAACATTTTGGTACACACAAGTAGGTTAATCAGGTTCCTAGCTAAGGGGAACCTAAGAAAAATAATGAAAGAGCTCCAAATAAAGTAAAGACACAAATTTGATAACACAGAGTGAGATGTATGGAAAGTGCTCAGGAACAAAAAACAATAAAAATGGGATAGGTATGGCCTAGTTATAAAAGGAAAGAGACATAGCACAATTAAACACTGTGAGAAATAATGAAGGAGTTAGTACAGGACAATATAAAAGACCAGAAAAGACTAGAAGAACAGAAGTGGGATGGGAGCTATACCACTGTAAGGAGAACACCGATGAGTGCAAAAGTAAAGAAGGGGAAAGAAAGAAGGAATAGTGATTGAGGAGTTGGATAGAGAGTGAGGGGTGGAACAGAAGGAAGCTGGAGGAAATTAAAGTAGAAGTAAAGTGGTACAAATCAAAGAAAACAATAAGAATGGAGTTGGGAAGTAAAATTATTACAGAGCAAGCAATTAGAGGTGGTACTGGAGGGAATACTGGTGGATAGAGGGGGAGGCACAAGAGAAACAGCTATAGCCAAGAAATGCAATAAGAAGCAGACAGAGACAGAGAAAGAAAGAGAGAGATGCAGAGAATAGGAGGGATAGAGTACATTTAGAAGAGGATGGGTTAATCAGGCAAAGTTTCAATAAATACCACACAGGGAGATATATAAAATGCAGGAAAGGTCAAAAGGCTCACAGGTTCATGGGTGAATACTAGGCTAACTGCCCTGAACGATAATTTTAAGCCTAGCCAATAACTTTCAGATCTGAATCAAAACCTGTACTTTGTGTCCATGAGGTGAATAAGTTAACCATTATGCCAAATGCAAGCTCCTCTCAAAATGGAACCTGGGAAAGACTGCAGAGGGAAATATACTGGAGGATGAACAAACAGACAATCTGAATGAGAGGAGATATGAGATAAGATAAGGCGAGCTGTGTATAAGATGAAGTAGTGGAAAGCCAAAGGGCCAGATGGATTTCCCCTAGAGTTCTACAAATGGGGAAGGGAGGAAATGTGGAGGGGCCTAAAGGATGAATAAAAGAGAATTCAGAAATTATGAAGAGGGTCAGGATAACTATGACATCAAAAGGAGAATGATAAATAGAAGAAGTAGAAAATTATACACCTATCTCCTTGATTAATGTAGATATCAAGATTTTGGCAAACCTGCTGGCAAGAAGACTAGATATAGTATTGCCAAAAATGATTCAAGCAGAGCAAAATGGTTTTGTGAAGGGAAGAAAGGCACAAAATGGTGTAATTTAGGCATATGGAGGAAAGGAAGCAGGAAGGGAACTATGGTGTTGTACTCTTTGACCTGCAGAAGGACTTTAATATGGTGAGTTTGAAACTCCTATAGAAGATACTCAACTAAGGCAGATGGGAAAAGTTTATTCACTAGATATAGGCCACATACAAGGGTGCATAAATTGAAATACCCATAACTAGAGGCATATATAAGTAGTCAAGTATAGAGCATGGAACCAGAAAGAGGTTCCCACAATCCCCACTATCCCCAGACCTATTCACACTTGAGATGCAGGAGCTGGCAGTGAAAGTCAAACACAATTTAGCAAAGCATGAAGAAAAGTAGGGGAAAAAATCTAATTTTGTGTCATATGCAGATGGTTGTATGTTAATATCAGTGGATAAAGTTGCAGCAGTGGAAACTATAAGAAAGATAATCAAGAAGCTTCAAGAAATGGCAGGATTCAAGTTCAAAAACAAAGAGACAGATTAGGAAAAAGGAATAGGAAAGTGGGAACAGGTGAAATAAAAGAGGTAAAGTTCCTCAAGTATTTAGGGCTCTATGTTGGGAAAAAGATGATAGAGACAATCAGGAAAACCTAGTGGAAGTCAAAAAAATGATAAAGGATACTTTCCAACTTTTCTCTCTTTAAATATGCCATTAGTCTACTTTTCTTTCACTTTGTATTGCAGTTCCTGTTTGTATTATAATAGCTTACCTTTAATTTCTCTATAAACTGGCTACATTTTCTCTAACTGTTAAATCATTGTCATATAATGTCTATCTACTCCTAACAATTTTTTTCATATTTTGTCTAATTAAATAATTATAATTGTTTAAACTATATTGTTTTGCATTATTTTTAATGTCTGTGAAACTATTATGCTTAAAATGTTCTCCAATACTTTGGAGATTTTCTCCCCAAGCCTCCGATGAAATGTGCTCCTACCCAGTTAGACTTTCCTGGTAATCAAATGTCAGTTAAAAAAAACTTTCCAGAGAAGGAAGGGGTGGAGAAAATGTCTACATTGTTTGAGAGAATTAAGAGAATTAATGCAGCAACAATGATGATGCTATCAATAATCCTCCATCTACTCTGCAACATACATATAACCCCCCACACACACACACACACACAGGGATAAAAGGCTACACAAAATGCAAAAGGACATAGTGGATTGGGTCAGTAAAGGTAAGGGGAAAAGAGCAAGCAAGGAAAAATGAGAATGAATAGGAAAAGGGAGGGGGGCTCCAACATATCCCAACATAGGCACTGACATGCAACTTCATTCACTGAATATGAACAGATGAGAAGGAGGCTAAACAAAGGAGAGCACAGGAGAGGGAGATGTGGAGAAGCTTAGTAAAGTACATGAATGAAACAACACTAAAAGAACTGGTATGCATGAAATGGCTTGAAGGCATAGCTCTTAACCTCTTAACTCAAGAAATATGGTCAAGGGCTAAAATAATAGGGGTACAAATGTCCACAAAGAGGGACTGATTTAAATGTTGCTCTTATAAACTTAGAAAGTTGCTAGAATAACAGAATTTGTTTTAGCATGCAGTTTCTGAAGAATATGAAGCCTGAAATTTAAATATATGTCATTATTTAATGATTTCAATCTTAAGTGATTTACCAGAAAACTATAACTTTTATGAGGAACAGACCAAAAATATTAAGAGAAAAATCTGGGCATTCTGCAAAAATCTGGACATTTGAGAGGTATGAGCTACAGAAGAAGAATGAAGAAATTTGGAGGAAAAGCAGAATAGCTCAAGAGGAAGATATGGTATGCAGAGGAAAGAATGACAGGAGGTAATACAGGAATAAAGAATACCAGAGGCCCAGCAGTGGAACTACCTAATACTCAGGGAGATTTTGAAAAGGAATACAGAGTAGGTAACAGGAGTAAAGAACAAGCACAAACGGAGGCCAAAAGGAGAAAGGATGTCACACTGGAGGAAATGGAAGAGGTTAAGGAAGTAAAGCACCAAACTGATCGATGAAGCATTAAATGAAAGAAGGGACAAGGTCAAAGAAGAGAGAAAATGAGACAGAATTGGAAAATGGAAGGAAATGAATGGAAAGGACTTGGAGGTTACTGGCAAAAATTTCAAGCAGTGAGAGACACATGCAGAAAGTACACAGAGCTGGAGATCAATGTCTGCTTATACAACATAGATGGTATCTAACCCCCATGAGATTGGTAAAGAAAGGCAGAAAAGAGGACAACAAATGGAAGGAAGAAGCAGTACAATGATGCATACATTTTGGGATTGCGGGTTGGCATAAAAAGTCTGAAAGCATGACTTGGGAAGAAATATTTCAGAAGGAAGAAGAACATACCAGGGAATTCTGCATGTGGTTCAAAAAGAAAGAGTACAGTGTATGGTAAGAGAGAAAAGAACATTATCAGATTGTTGAGCACTATCACTCAAATTTGGAAGGTGACAAAAACAATATGAAAGCAAGAATATCACAAGAGGCTCCTGGGCAGAGAGAAGATGGCAGAAACTAACTAGAATAAAGAAAGAAGGGGTGGGATAAATGGAAATGTAATGGAACGAGTTATACAAATATTACATGAGTGAAAATTATATGAGGAAGAAGGATAGGATGAACTCAAAGGGAAACCAAGTTGGGGTGTGTATGAACAGGGATGGGGTAGAGAATGAAACAGCCAACTGCTGATGAGATATGGTTCACCAAGCAAGAAAACTGCACATTAATGTAATATACTGTATAGCATTAACTTAAATTGTCAAATATAAACATCAGTTTAGGTCTGTATCCAAAGGAATACATAAAATGGACTATAACTAGGGATATAAATGATAATGGGCCAACCACTGATGTTCACAAGTGCCCCATATATGAGGAGTGCACTACAGAGGTGATATGGAAATATGTCTTGTTCAATAAAGATTGATTATATTAAAAAAGAGTCATTGTAGAATTTGTTCAAAGTGTACTCATGAAATATCTTCATAAAGCTTGAGTAAGACTACAAAAGATATTATTGCCTTTGCAAAAATGTGTTCTGTGTGAGTACAAACCAGCTAGATTATTATGGCTGAAATACTGAGTGCATTTTACTGCATTTCATGTTTCGTAACTGTATTTTTTCATACTGCAAGTTCTATTCTTTTGACTATAAGTGATTAATCTGTGCTTCATTGTGTGTTTTTTTACTGAGCTCGTAACCTTAAAATTGAGTAGCATAGTCTAGATACAGGTCTGCTGCATCCAGAGCTTCAGCTGCATGTTTTCTTAACCCTTTTGGAGGTATTCCAGTTACAAGTCTTCCCTTAGTAGCACTTGAGTTATCATCTAGTAGTACGACTCATAGACCTTCCTCCCTTTACCCTCTTAGCTCTTTCAGTTTCTGACAAATATGGATGGACAATTTCCTACATTTTCTCCTGCCAGTCTGGTCGATATGGGCATCCTGAGACAGTGGACAGTGTAGCAACAGCCTCATGTACACGGACAAGCCTCTACTACTGCCACCTAGGAACATAATTTGTGAGATATGCAATTGCATCAGGCACCTAGTGTCTTACTCTCTCAGCCACAAACCAGTATATATGGCACTGAGAAGGTTGGCAACATGAGCAACACATCTCAAACACCACCCACACCTACACAACACACCAACTCATATGTGGAGGTCGTCAACAAAAGCATACCCAAACATAAGAGACCTCCGAGGCATAAATGCACACAAACTCCACTGCTCACTACACCACTCACCGCACATAATCCACACACCTGTATCTCACAGTCCCTAAGGCCTAAACATAAACCCAACATATTAGTCATAGGAGACTACACTGTGAGACACACAGATGTGCCCTTCTACAGGATGGATAAGGGAAAAGTCACGGTTTGTTGTTTGTCGGGTGCCAGAATCCACCATATCACCAATGCACTCAAGTCTCTCAACAGGTACTGTTATGACTCTGTCATAGTCCATGTTGGTGTGAATGACCTGAGACATAGTTCCCTGGACTATATGATGAGAGACATGATCGAGGTCACTGAGTATGTGTCCCAGGCATGTATGCTCCTAGCCTTAAGCAGCATTCTACCATCACCCATAATGATGCCTCAATACAAACAGAAAATGATTGACTTTAACAATTGTCTTAGTTTCTGGTGTCATTCAAAGGGGATCCAGCACCTGACAGCCTGGGATGACATGACTGACAAGCCACAATGCTTTCCAGAGATGGCCTGCATCTGTTTGTCTTGGGCTTCAGGCTCCTGGCAAACATTCTTGCCTCCCCCATAGTGCCTTTTTTAGGAAATGGCATGAGGTCAAAACTACCAACATGAACATTTCATCGAAAAGTAAATTAAAGGTCATGCGCTAAATGCTAGGAGTCTAAACATGAAGCTGCACTCATTGCAAGCATTCTTAAGCCTGGAAGAAGCTGACATTTGTGCAGTCACGAAAACCTGGTTCAAAGCTAGGGAGAGCACCACAGCCGTACCAGGATAGTCATCCTATCATTCATTCAGACCCCAAACTGTGGGCAGCAAGACAAAGGGGGTGGAGTTCCAATATACATATAAAATACATACACACCTCTAGGCTAGTCAAAGAGTATGATGTACAGGAAACACTCCAGATGCAGTTAACAATTTATAACACTTTATTTAAATCATAGCTAGCTATAGGCCTCCCACTCTCACTCAAGATAGCCACTCCACCTATCTGGACCTCATTGAATCTATCAGGAGCCAACCCTTTACCCTGATCCTGGGTGATTTTAACTATCCAACCATAGACTGGAAGAAATACTCATCCCAAAACACAAATGCCCAGAGATTCCTTGATTTTGTCAATGCAAATGTCTTGGACCAGTTGGTTGACACCCACACAAGAGGTGAAAATATCTTGGACTTGTTATTAACTAACATGAGTAACCTCTGCAGCATCCATACAGTTTCATCATCCCTGGTAAGATCCAACCACAAAGTAGTCACTTTCGAAGTCACTATCTCCTCTGCCCCCCCCCCCCCAAGCTAGGGTCAAACAAAGAAACTTCTCCAGAACTGATTATAACCTCCTGAGCGAAGGTATAAACAACTTCACAGCCCCTCCCCCCTCCATAGGAACTGGCACATATGTCCAAACCTACACCAAAATACTACATGAGCATTTATGTAGCTGCATGGAATCAGGAATACCACACAGGATGAAATCCTCTGCCTCAAGGAAGAGTAAAACTGTCTGGTGGACATCTGTAATAAATACACTCTATAATAAATGGAAAGAATTGCTGTCCAGGACTAAGAAGGAGCATTGGAAATAATCTCTCCTTAGCGTGAACAAGCAAATAAGAGCACTAGTGAAGTCATCCAAAGCAAACTTCAAGTCCAAACTGGCCAGATATACTAAAGACAAACATAAGGCTTTCTTCACATATGTCTGTAACCTCAAGGGAAGCACCCATATCTGCTCAGAACTGGTGGTCAAGGAAACCCACATACACAAACCCTGTAGATATAGCCAACCTGTTGACAGACAGGTTCAGTGAAAACTTCACTCCTCTGCCCCCCCATCAGTAAAACAGGACACCCCCCCATCAGTAAAACAGGACATTCCCAGTACCTGTGCCCCTTCCCTTATCTCTAGGGAGCAAGTCATCACTGCCCTCTTAAAGACAAAAAAATACAGCCTCCATGGGACTCAATAACACCCCAGGCTGCATCCTACATGAACTCAGACAAGAACCTGCAGCACCATTAGGCACCCTATTCAACCAAAGCCTGAGTACTTGCTTGGTCCCAGCCAAGTGGAGTACAGCTACTGTCATTCCTTTGTACAAAGGTGTAGCATCCACTGATCCAGGAAATTATAGACCCATCAGCCTAACTAGCCTGATCTGCAAGGCCATGGAGCAGATTATCATGGACCTCATTAACAAGGATGATGGCAACCTCCAGACACTTGATCCTACACAGTTTGGTTTTGTCAAGGGGAGGTCATATCTGCAAAATTTGGTCAACTTCTTTCAGACAGTCACCAAGGCCGTAGAGGAGGGGAAGATGGTGCACACTGCCTTCCTTGACCTGGCCAAGGGCTTCAACACTATTCCTCACTCAGGTATAATAGATAAACTCTCTCAACTAGGCATCAATCCATATGTTACCAGATGGGTAGCATATTGGCTCACTAATAGAACCCACCTAATCAAAATAGGGGAAGCCACATCAAGTAGTAGACCATAACAAGCGTTGCACCCCAGGGAATGGTCTTGGAGTTTCTGCTGTTTGGGATATAATTCTCAGAGGTGCAGGCCGAATCTAGTGGGTTATGGCTGACCAAGTTTGCAGATGCCTGCAAGCTGGGTGCTGTCATCAATTCCCCTAGTGATGTGGACATCCTCCAAGAGGGTCTCACCCAAACAAATGACTGGTGCCAGAAACATGGCCTCAAACTGAATGCCAAATAATGCATCATCATGCCTTTTGGGGAGGGTGATGTCCCCACAAATTATCACATCAATAATAAAGCACTAAGCATACAATCATTTGTAAGGGACTTGGGCACCCAGGTAGATAGCAAACTGACTTTTGACCACCATATTGCCTCCATTGTACAGAAAGCTTTCTACATGCCCACGTCATTTGTAAGGCTATCCCATCTGAGGACAAGGTGGTCAGAACATCACAGTAGTCTTCCCTTATAAGACCCATTATTATTATTGAGTACAATGCCCCTTTCGGCATGTACCTTACAGAGCACGTGCAGCAGCTGGAGAGACCACAGAGGTTTCTCACCCGGAGAATCCAAAGCCTCACACATCTACCCTACACAGATAGGCTAAAAGCCCTGTCATTCTACTCAGTCTCCTATAGACTCCTGAGAAATGACCTCTGTGTAGTAAACAAAGCAATCTCAGACCTCGCCCTGATGGGACTGCTGCATACCAGCAAGTCAAGCTCCACTCATGTAACCCACAAGCGCGACCTCAACCTGGTGTGTGACATCAATAGGACTTGTTGGCTGGACAGATTTGTGTCCCAGAGACTCCCCCTTTTGTGGAATAGACTTCCTCTCCACATAAGCAGAGTATGACATTAAACCATTTTAAGCAAAGCCTGGATAACTGGAACAGAAAATACACCCCTGGGATTCCACCTGTGTCCCTGCTGGACAGTGGCATAGGGTAGTGACTTGTTGGAACATGGGATAAATTCCTCACCAGGCTTGGCTCCTGTCAATAGGAGAACAGATATCACAGACTGAGTGTTATGACAGCACTAGCTCCTTGATGCTATAAAAAAAATTGGCTCTATGTAATCCGGTCCCATTGACTAATGCTGTGAAAAATGGACATGGGTATTTACTGGTGAGAACTGGGTTGATTATCCGGCCTGTGCAATGGACCCATGTTAACAGTGGGTGGGATGAATTGGCAAGTGGATGCCTCCCATGAAGTTCAGCAGCCCTAGATCAGTAAGCTACTGGTTGGTGTCCAGTTCAGCAGCTTGGGTTGCCTGGGATAGCTCTGTTGAATAAAAGTTGGATGCAAGATCAATCAACCTGCCAAACCTGAGCTAAGGACTGCTACACTTAACATAGGTTCACTGTTAGGATGCAGCTTGGAGAAGGACAATATGATGGTAAGGAGGAGGCTGGATATTCTTTGTATCTAAGAGATAGGACGGAAGGGCAATGCAGCAAATCCACTTGGCTTGGGATCCAGAGCAAACTACCAAGGGAGAGGAGAGTCTAGAAAATGTGGGGGAATTGAGGTAAGGTAGAATATTTAGAAGACAGTGAGGAATGTCAACAGAATTATTCACAGACACATGACTATCAGACCACAGTGTAAGGATAGGGTACTCTTCATAATCTCAGTCTATTCCCTACAGCAGGGATGTGATAGTGAGGAAAAGAGTGAGTTCCAGAAGCAGTTGCAGGACCTACTAGATAAAGTAGGATAACATGAGTTGTTATTAATGGGGGACCTAAATGTACATAGGAGGAAATAATAGCACTAAAAAACAATCAACCACTAAAACAAAAACTAGGACTGGGAGGAAAGAAATGCCAAAAAAATAATAATAATAAATAAAAACGAACAATAGTTTCAGCAAAATAAAGCACTTTATTAATGTTTAACTTTCTCATGGCATTTTTATCCCAATACAAGGACTTCATCAGACACCAAGCCACATTACAACTTTCCTTAAATACTATATTAAAAGCAATTAATCTATAAATACCTAATTGCCTAATTAACTAATAATAATTTTTAAATATTTAAAAATAATATCCTACATATAAAAAAGCACAGTTATAAACTATATAAGTGTAAATCTGCCAAAAGGTGTATTAAAAAATGTATTTATATATATATATATATATATATATATATATATATATGTGTGTGTGTGTGTGTGTGTGTGTGTGTGTGTGTGTGTGTATATGCTTACTTATATTAATGTGTATAAGAATTAAAAAATTAATGAAAGATAAACTGTGACATCTAGTGGATCAATTGGTGAATTACAATCCATGATACTATATTATGGAACACAATAGGAAAACAAATGTAAAAATACAAAAATTTTCAGTGATAAATATAAATTAAAAAATAACCACATAAGAAGATCCTGCCTATAAAAAACATTTATAGCCTAGCAGATCTTAATTTTAAAACTGGGGCCATGGAGACATTTTCATTTAGTCCCGGTGCTCTATTAGCTTCCAGCACTAGCTGTCAGTAAAGTATGATATTATATTTTTGTCTCCCATGACCCTGCCCTCAGATCTTGATCAATTACTTCTAATACAAAAAATATAAAACTTCCATCTGCACAATCCAGAGTATGCTTATAAAGTGCATTTTTGTATCCCTATTATTAATTTCATTTAAATGATCATACATTTTTCTTTTTTCATTGATGTATAGTTTTTCTTATGTAAAATGCATCACATTACATAGGACTAAATAAATCACCCACCTAATATTATAGTTAGAGTAGGTCATGGCTTCTAGATATCTGTCTCTTGCTGCTACATATACACCCTTATTGATTACATGCTCCATATTTATGAGTACCTGTTTTATCATTATTATTATTATTATTATTATTATTATTATTACCTCTTTCAAAGGTACTATTATTTTCCAATAGTTCTTTAATATTCCTACCTTTTTATATAAAAATCTCAAAGGATCTTTAAAAATTCTTTCTAAGTCTGAACAATAAGCAGACCTAGACCAACTGTTGTTAACAACTTCTCTGATAATATAAGCATCATTATTAAAATTCATAACATAAGCTCCTTTAAAGTTTTCATCCCCATTTTCTTTCACATACTTGAAGTCAGGCTCTGTATTGCCTAAGTGTGAGAAACTAATTCCTTCACCAATATGGGACTATACTTCCCTGGTCTATTTATTTTAACCTTTTCCATCACTTCTTCAATTAGATTAATAGGATATTTACTATTCAAAAACATCATTTTAAGTTGAATACATTCTTCCAAGAAACCTGAATCATCAGAGGTCATTCTAGACACACGTATAAATTGGCTTTTAATGATACTCTTCTTTTGTCTAAAAGGATGTGTGCTACTAAAAAAACAAATATGAATTAGAAAAAGTATGTTTCCTAAAACAGTAGATTTGAATTTATCTGTTTCCATCACCTTATGAATAGTAACTTCCAGGTAGTCTAATTTGTCCATCTTAATATTATGGGTACATTTAAATTCATCTAATTCTTCTGCTGATCCTGTCCAAAAAATGCATACATCATCTAAATATCTTTTGTATAAATTCCATCTATCTGCAAAAACTGAGTTAAAAATGTATTTTTTCTCCCAAACGGACAGGACAATATTAATATATATGGGGACACAACAAGCCCCCATTGCCACCCACTTCATCTGTTTAAAAAATTCCCCTTCAAAATAAAATAAATTATTGTTCAGAACCAATTCCATTAATTCAACAAATAATCTACACTGATCATTGGTAAATGCTCTACTGTCAATTAAGGTTTCCTCAAACTACTCAAACTCAACTGTATGTGGAATAGCAGAAAGCAAATCTCATATATCTATCATTAAAAATAATAAATCGTCCTTAAATAAGTTATGCTTAATATGTCTCAAAAAATCCCGAGACTTTTAATATACCTATATGATCTACCCATACCTCTTTCAGGTAGGTTTTAGAGCCATTGGCTGCTATTATAGGTCTTAATGGTGGGTCTGCTCTATCCTTATGGGTTTTAGGAATTCCAAAATGGGAAGGGATGGTGGGTTTCTCTATCCACAGATATTGAAAACGTTTTTCATCAATCATCCCATCTTTTAAAAATTCTTTTAGCGCAAAATCAATTTTATAATAAGCAATATTTATCTCATTCTTCGACACCCTTGAATATCTACTATCATCATTTAATAAATCCATCATCTTTCCTATATAAAAGATAGTGTCCATTAATACAAACCCACCCCCTTTATCAGGCTTCATTACTCTGACATTTTATTATTATCTCAAATCATTCAACAATCCTCTTTCTTCTTTGGAAAGGTTTGGATACTTTTTATTATACTGTAGTGCTTGTCTAAGTTATTTTTCCACTTATAATTCATAATATTTTAATTGTGGATGTATAGGAGGACTATATGTGCTTCTTTTTCTGATTATATGTGTTTCTTTTTCTAAGTCTATCATCCTGTATATTCTTTTCACTAGGTAGCAGTAACCTTGATTTTTCTTTCTAACAAAAAGTTTTAGATCTATCAGCACTTGGCAAATTTTGTTTTTGTTAGTTGGAATAAACTTCAAACCTTTAATGAACAAATCAAAAAATATTTTATTAACTTCCAAACTTCTATAATTAAATATGTTAACATTTCTAAATGTATATTTGCTGGCTTCACAATTAATCTCTTCAAACCCCAAACTTGGACCCCCCACTGATTAGTATCTTCTTCTGTCCATTCTCTTGTTCATGTTGGACTGATAATATTGAATTGGTGTTTTCTGCCTCAGCCTCTCTGGTCTTCTCAGTGGGGGATATTCTCAAGGGTCATCCAAGTTCAAATTGTTTTCATTTTCCAGTGTATCAGCATAATTATGTCTTACATCATAACTATTGTTATCCCTGTCTACAACCCCTTCATTAAATCTCAAATTGACATTTTCCTTGTTATAACTAACATTCCTAGGCCTGGAGTAACTACATTTCTGTTTGTATTCATTAAAGTCCCTATCCAGTTTCTTACACTTCCTTTTATAAATAGAAGGACATTTTTCATCTACTTTCTTTCTAATATTGAAATATTTCACCCTTTCTTCCTCCACTGTAAACATAAGAATGAAGATAACAATCCTGTTAAGTCTATCTATTTCATTAAATATAACCTCCATTTGTCTTTCACTCTCCCTGAAAATTACCTTCATAATCTCAGAACCACAAGTACCAAAGATTTTCAACAATTGAGCATGAAATTCTGTACCCTCTTTCACATTATTAGGATATATAAAAACATGTAGACCCTTCGGAACAATGCCCTTCTGTAAACATTCCTTCAAGTAGCTATTATCAAGTCCAAAAGTTTTATATGTTAAAATAAAATCATGTAACTTATTAACACTCACATTTAAGTGTTCACTTCCTTTTTAAGAATACCTTGTCTATACATATTTGCTTTCAGAGAGAAGACCGAGGGAAAATTAAACATGTCAGTTAACCAAGATCCTAGAATTTCCCCCTCCAAAGCACTTTGTTTTTTAAAATTCCGATTTATAGTCTGTACATTATTAACAGGCAAATAATTACAGTCACCGTAAACTAGCATTTGTTGTTCATTCAGTATAGGTCTCCAGTGAGTGCTCATCCCATTTCTTTCTGTTGGAGCCTCCATAGTTTAATTAAAAGAAATACATGGGAAGCCATTAACCCCCTGAGAACAATCCACATGATTAGCCTCCTATGGATCACCTGCTACCATATTTAAAACTTCCTGTTTCCATCCACTTTAATCTCTCAGCTGTTCAGTTAACGCTTCCTCGATAGGGGATATCTTCAAACACAACCAACTGATAGTGACAGTAAAATCCATAAGTTTAGAACATGTCTGAGTCAGCAAGCTCACTAATAGTGTCAAATGACCAGCAAATTCATCAAGTTTATGGCTTCCTTTATGTACCCCAGTCTTGTTGGTTGTAGAATGGCTTGATCCTTCAATCTCCTCTATATAGACCACCAAAATCACACAAAGGAGGAAATAGTGCTAAAAAACGTCCAACCACAAAAACAAAAACTAGCACTGGGAGGAAAGAAATGCCAAAAAATAATAAACCGAATAACAGTTTCAGCAAAATAAAGGACTTTTTTTAATGTTTAACTTTCTCACTGCATTTTCATCCCAATACAAGGAGTTCATCAGATACCAAGCCACATTACAAGTTTCCTTAAATACTATATTAAAAACAACTAATCAATAAATACGTAATTGCCTAATTAACTGATAATCATTTTTAAATTTTTAAAAATAATATGCTACATATAAAAAAAAACACAATTATAAACCATATATATGAGTAAATCTGCCAAAAAGTGTATTTAAAATAAATAAATAACCAAAAAACACACTGCGAGAGGAGAACTAAAGCACCGGACAGCCAATAAATATAAAAACAAATTTTTTTTATTGTGCAAATAGTCCAGGTAAAACGTTTAACGAATTACCAGGTTTTTCGTCCTTGAAACAAACAGACTTCATCAGACAAAGACATTTAATTAATACCACATATTTATATGCTGACAAGCTTTTAAATCACCCAATGATAATGAAAGAAGAACGTCTCCTCATGAATATATATTAACATCTCTCATTCTCTTCCCAAACTTTTTTATAAAAACATTGAAAATGGACACTTGTGTATGTAAATAAATATATAAGTAGATGTAGATATAGAGTGATACAATTTGTAAACCTAATATCATGACATATAAAATGTTTACGTGTATATTGGTTTATATACACGAATATGAACACATATATAAAAACTGAAGCAGAACTTTGTTCTAAAAGGCATTACTCCCACCTTGTGGTCAAAATAAAAAATTACAACAAATAATACTATGAACTCTTCATAAATCTAAATGAATGGATGTAAAGGTGTTCTTATTGAATGAACATGACAGTAAATACTGTGAATAAATGGATAAATATATAAATAGCCAATAAAACTCTTCCTAAAACATATTAAAATATAAAAACCAATAAATATTAATACAAATATTCAAATGTTAAAAAAGACATCTTATATTATATTACATATAATTTAGTGAAATAATTTGGTAAAATATAAATCTCACATGATCTGTAAAAAACTAAGAGAACCTTGGCTAACATAATGAAACATTAATAAATACAATACCATGTTGAATGTAGAAATATAGCATGTTATAATCTAGCTGCTCTCAACTTGAGAACCGGGGCAAGGGAAATGTTATCAATTAAACCAGGGAATTTATTTGCCTCCAAAATAATCTGCCAGTATAATTCCCGGTATTCAATATGAGTTTCCCATAAACCCCCCTCTCGTCTCTCTTAATTTCTTCAACAATAAAAAACTTCCTAAAAACTAAATAAAAAATAAAAAAATAAAAAGCTATCCAACCTAGGGCATTTGTAAGCCTAGCCACAGTGCATGTGGCTTTTGCCACCCCTTGCTATGTGAATATTATGGCCACTTATGATTTACTTAGCTGTGCCTCTGTCTGGACATGACACAGTAAAGACCCCCAGTGTACACCTACAATTATCCATCCATTTTGCTAACTTCCTGTTGAAGAGTGTCAGTGAGGGGCTCTGCCTAACATGTAGTGGTATTCTGTTCCAGGGTGTGGAGAGACTCAGGGTTAGGTATCTGTCCCTCCAGCACATCCTATTTGATTATGTGTTAAGGTTGACATCTCTGACTCACACAGCTCCAATGGCTTTGAGTTTTCTGTGGTGGAGCATGTCCATTACTTCTTTGTTGGACATGGACTTGTACAACAGACATACAATGCCTCTGTGTTGGCAGTATGTGACTGCATTCGGCTGTGGCGTGTACAGCCAGGCAGCATATGAGATATAGTTAAGACCCTTTCTGACTCTTGCTGAGGTACCTTTGAGGTCTTTCTAACTGCTGCAGGTGCCAGGTAATGTACATCCCAAATGAGGCATTGTATTACAATATGGTCTGATAGGGGAACAGTATAGGGGCACAATGACCTTTGTTGACGTAGATGTGAATCCTTTCATGATACAGTGTGCAATATAGACAGTCTTCCTAGACAAATTTGCGATGTGGCTGTCACATAACAGGTGACTGTCCACTTGTGTCACTAGGTCCCTGATTACTCCTTCCACACATTATGGTTTGCCACCTATGTGGTAATTTGTGTGTACCTTGTTTTGTATTTGGTGGTACATTCATACTGTCCACTGTCTTCGGGACAGTGGGGTGGGGTTCCTGTGTGTGAGAGTGTGGTCTGTAGCATGCTACAGACTGTACAGCAGTCTTGCGTACAGGTAGTTGCACATGGGTGGACTGCAATGACATAGGCATTGTCAGTTAACTGGATGTATGGCTGTCTGTGCTGAATATGGATACTCACCCTCCTTTTATGTTTTGTTACAGGTTTTGTGGCCATAACACATGATATGTGGTATTACCTGGTAGTGCTGGTGTGCTATCACGAGGCTTGCAGCAGGTGTGTATCACTGGTCAGACATCAATGTTCTCCATACTGGGGAGGGCCTCAGGAGCATGCATATTGAGGTTTACACATCTGGCATTGATCAGCATTACCCTTCTGTTTCTTTCCAGTTTTGTTTTCTATGGTGGTGGGTTGCTCTTTTCGGCCTTGCCTATGGGAGGATCTCTGTAGTTTGCAAAAGCCTTAGGCAATATCCAGACGCTCATGGGTAACAGGTGCAAGCCATCCCTGGGACAGCAGCATGTCTCACTATGGAGTCACCTATTACAACTGTATCAGGCATGTTGTTTCTCCTTCTGTCCTGTGACTGTTTGTCACACCAGCTTTGTGTACTATGTGTTACATGTGCTATGTCTGGGGTTTGTTTTATTGGGTGTCTGCTTTGGAGGCTTGTGTTGGTGTTGTGTGTTTGTAATTAGGGCCTCTGGGAATGTTTTTGTGTTTATGTGTTTGGTGTACAGTCGTTGTAGGTCTATGTTGGACTGGGTTTGTGGTGTATGTGGTTACCTTGTCCTCCTGACTAGTTTTGACAGTACTGATTTGGGGGTGCTCAGGCCCGGTTTGGCTACCTGGTTGCGTCTATCACATACATTTGTATTTATTGGGGTGAGTTGTTGTTGTGTGTGTACTTGGGACAGGTGTCACATTGCCACTGGATTCACAGATTCTACTTGTTTTGCCTGGCCTTAGTGGATTGTATGTGTGGACACATTTTATTGCCATACTAGTGATAACTGATTACTTCACTTTTCATGTTTGATCTATCATGTGGTAGCTTCCTCATTCTCTTCAATGGTTTAGTAATTTATGGTGTCCAGCATGCCAGATGCCTGGGTGTATGGCATTGTGTCTTGTTGTTTGTGATTGCAGACTCCAAGCACTCTTGGCTGTGTTCATGGTATGCCTGTATAACATGTTCTGCAGTGTGTCCCATATTCTGGACCTGCACAGGGCTTTTCATGGATTCCACATTGGTTTGTAGGGTGCAAGCTATGCTTTATACATGTGTTTCACTGTGGTAGTCTGGCCAGGGACTGGGGTCGTGATGTGTAACTACAGTGTGATTACTCTATGGTCTGGTCTTACCAGTGAGGGATACACTTCTCATCTTGGCATCCAGTACACATATTTCTGATTATCACATCCAGTATGCTTACCCCTCTTGTGGAAGTGTTACATTTTGCATGTCCGTTTTGTTTGATGGATTCTGGGTAATTGTCTACACCTGTGTCAGTGCTAGTATACTAAAAAGAGTATAGTGACAAACACCTCAAAAGTTGACTTCACACTTCTTTGGACTGAGATGGTATCCGTTAAGCCCACTGGGCCAGTGGAAACCACAACACACAATGGTGACTCCTTCACAGACGCTTTCTACGGACATCTCTGAGATAGCATGGACCATGCAATCACAAATAAAAACAAGACCCTCTCCACCAAGGGAAAGTGGCCTGTCTGGTGGACCCCAGCCATAAACAAACTGTATAACAGATGAAGGATACTAATGCAAGACAGAGCTACATCTCCTAAAGGGAAGGCAGCTGTGATCAGCACTAGTAAAAAGCTACATTCTCTCATAAAGACATCCAAGGTCAACTTTGAGACAAAAATCACCAAAGACAATAAAGATAACCACACTGCCTTCTTCAGTTATGTCAGAAACCTGGGTGGGAACCCTCAGATATGCTCTGAGTTGGTACACAACAACATATATTTCAGTGACCTGACAGATATTGGCAACATTCTGGCAGACAGGTTCAGTGCAATTTTCCCCCTCCCTCACCCCCAAAAGAAGATAGTTATCACAGATGAATGTAACCTCACTGTCATCTCAGATGTCCATGTGAGAGCCGCACTCAGCAAAGACAAGAACACAGCATCAATGGGACCTGATGGTATCCCCAGTTGCATGCTATGTGAACTCCAGAAGGAGCTAAACCCGTATATACAAATGCTATTTAACCTTAGCCTTGCTACAGGATATGTACCTGAACACTGGCTTACAGCAACAGTGGTCCCACTCCACAAAGGAGATGCCTCCACAGACCCTGGGAGCTACCACCACACAAGCTTAACCAGCCTTGTCTGCAAAGCTATGGAAAGAGTCATTATGGAGCTCTTAAACAGAGACATTGGTGACCTACAGACCCTTGATCCCACCCAGTTCAGCTTTGTACAGGGCAGATCCTGCCTTTTGCACCTAGTTGACTATTTTGATACTGTCAGTAGGGCCATTGATGAGGGCTACATGGTCCACACAGCCTACCTGCACTTGGCTAAGGCCTTTGACACAATACCCCACTCAGGCATCATAGACAAGCTCAACAGCTGAAATATAGAATCATATGTCACAGGATAGTTTGCAAAATGGCTATGAAACAGAACCCATAGAGTCGACATTGCATGTGCCTTGTCAGATTCAAAGCCAGTCACAAGTGGTGTCCCACAAAGATCTGTCCCGGGACCCCTCTTATTTGGCATTTACTTTTCAGATGTGAAAGCAAACATAGGAGGGTTGTGGCTGACAAAGTTTGCAGATGACTGCAACCTAGGCACCATAGTGAATACATCAGCCGGCACACACATCCTATAGAATGCCGTCACAAAGACAGATACCTGGTGCTGGAATCATGGCCTGAAACTGACTGCAACTGATGTGTAGTCATCCCCTTTGGGAGGAACAAGGTACCCACAAATCAATACATAGACAGCAACCCACTGAGCACAGAAAACAAATCAGACACCTGGGGACACATGTAGATAGTGACATCTCGTTTGACGCCCATTTTGCCAAAGTGGTTAGAAAGACTTTCTATCTTGCCCACCTTATCATCAAGGGTTTTCCATCCAGATCACAGGAGGTCATTGTACCACTATACTTCTCCCTTATCAAGCCCATGATTGCATACAAAGCCCCATTTGGTATGTACCTCACCCAGCACTTGCAACAGCTGGAGAGACCCCAAAAGTACCTTACTAAGGAGATCAGGGGTCTACAGCACATGTCATATGCTTCCAGACTAAAGGAAATCCAGCTTTAGTCAGTGGCATACCGCATACTTACAGGTGACCTATGCCTGACATACAAGACCATGTCCAATCAGGATTTGGTGGACATGCTCCACTGCAAGCAATCCAAATCCACCAGAACCATGGGAGCTGAAGATTTGAACCTCAGCACATACATGTATAGGACATGCTGGAGGGACAGAGTCATAACTCAGAGGCTTCTCACACTCTAGCAGAGTATCCCAGTTCATGTTAGACAGAGTCCCTCACTGACTCTCTTCAAGAGAAGTCTGGACAACTGGATGTGGGATTGTAGGTTTACCCCAGGGGTCCTCCCTGTGTCACTACTAGACAGAGGCACAGTCAAGGTATTCAGTTATGTACGGGGGTCATAATGTGTCACTACTAAGTGAGAGGCACAATATTCGGAATCTATTCTGTACACTTATTACCACTATAAGGGGTGGCAATAGCCACATCACTATGGCTAGGCTTATAAATGCACTAGGGCAGATAGCCTAGTAGTAAACTATGAAAGTATGAAACTATGGTGTATGTGTAGGTATTGTCAGTCAAGCAATATAATGTGGTTTGGGGGGCTTGATATCTTCCTGTCTTCCAACAGTTTTTTGTCTATTCCTTCTAGCATGCCAAGGGATCAGCTGCTAGTGTCCTCTCCTGCTCAGCTGGTGAACCTGGGAATATTGAGGCAATGTTACAATTGACTCATGTACACAGACAACCCTCTCCTTCTCCCACAAAACACAAATACATGCAAGAGATGCAACTATATAGCCAAACTGGAGGCTGAGCTCTCTCAACATAGGACTGGCAAGACCAGAGAGGAGGAGAAGGTAACCACACACACCACAAAGCCAGTCTCACATAGCACTATCACAACTTCAAATCATACACATAAACACACAAAGACATACTCGGAGGCTCTGATCACAGATCTACCATACCAGCAGAGGCCACCACAGCAGACACCCAAACAACTGCCTCCACAGGGCACAGCACATGCAACACATAGACCACAGAGTCAGTGTGCCAAACATTCACAGCCCTTAAGGCCAAGCACAATGCCAGACACACTCGTCATAGGTGACTCCATAGTCAGACACACTGACGTCCCGCTCACCAGATTGATTAAGGAGAAGGTCACAGTAAGCTGCCTATCGGGCGCTGGAAAACACCACATAATGCAAGCACTCAGGTCACTCAACTGCAAGTACAAGTATGACTCAGTCATTGTCCATGCTGGTGTGAACGACCTGAGATGTACCTCCCTGGACTACATGAAAAGAGACATAGAGGAGCTCTCTGCTTATGTAGCCCAGGCAGGTATGACCCTGACCTTGAGCAGTATCCTACCTTCACCAAGAATGATGCCACAATACAGAGACAAGATGATCAGCTGTAATAATTGGCTTAATCTATGGTGTCATTCAAAGGGGATCCAATGTCCGTCTGCCTGGGATGACATGCTGGACAAGCCACGCTGATTCACAGGGGACAGCTTGCACCTGTCACCCCTGGGCTTCCGGAATTGGGCTAAGGCTCTTGCAACCCCCATTGTGCCTTTTTTAGGCAAGGCTCAGATTCTAAACCTACCACCCTAGAACACAAAAAAGGAAATAAACTAAGGGTAATGCTGCTCAATGCCAGACATCTCAACCTCAAGATGCACGCACTCGAAGCCCTTCTCAGTATGGAGAACATCGATGTCTGTGCTGTGACTGTAACCTGGTTCAAGGCTCCTGACAGCACCCCAGCAGTATCAGGTGTTACCTCATATCATGCGTTCCAGCCCCAGAATCCAGACAACACCAAGAAAGGAGGGTGGGTGTCCATATTCATCAAGGACACACTCACCTCAAGGTTGGTGGCAACACACGATGCATCGGAGACCATCCAGGTGCAATTAACCGTAGGCAAGACTGCTCAGCAGTTTGTAGCAGGTTACTGGCCACCCTCTCAAACTCAGGAACCTCACACAGCTTTCCTGAAAACACTGGAGGGGATAAATGTATCTCCAAACACCATTATACTGGGTGATTTCAACTATCCAAATATAGACTGGGATCACTACTCAAGCCCCAACACTCTAGGCCAAAGGATCCTAGAGTTCATAACCTCAAATGCCATGGAACAACTAGTCACCATCCCCACAAGAGGAGACAACATACTAGATCACATCATCACGAACATGGGGTCACAATGTTCAACACCAGAAGTATACCCATCATTGGTGAGATCAGATCATAAACTAATCTCACTGGAAGTCCACATCCCGCCCCCACCACAGATAAAGAAGACCACAGTGAAGAACTTCTCAGAAGCCGACTTCTAAAGACTGGTGTGGTCTCTTTCAAGGCCCCCAAGCCAGCAGAAACCATTACCCAAGCCGCTGAATCACTTACAAATGCCTTCTACCAGCACCTCCAGGACTGCATGGATCAGGCAATCCCACACAAAGCAAAGACTCTTTGTACCAAAGGCATGCGTGCAGTCTGGTGGACCCCAGCCATAAACATGCTCTACATCAGAAGGAAGGAGCTACTACAAGATAGAGCAAAATCCGTAGAAGGGAAGACACCCCTGCTCATTATGTGTAAAGAACTGAGATCTCCCATAAAATCATCCAGGGCACATTTTGAGAGAAAACTCGCTAAGGACTCAGAAGACAATCATGAGGCCTTTTTTAGCTATGTTGGAAACCTGGGAGGTGACTCCCAGATATGCTCAGGATTAGTTCATAATGATGTAAAAATCACTAAACCTACAGACATTGGCAACATACTGGCTGACAGGTTCAGTGCAGATTTCCCCCCCCCCTCCCCCCCAAAGGGAGGGATATGTATACCAGGGGATTGTAGCCCCACAAACATCTCAAATGCTCAGGTAAGAACTGGTCTATCCAAGGCGTGCAACACAGCATCCGTGGGACCAGATGGTGTCCCCAGTTGTGTGCTCCACGATCTCAATGAGGAATTAAACCCGCAGTTAGGGCAGCTGTTTAATCTTAGCCTCACCTCAGGATACATACCCAAGGAGTGGTGTACGGCAACGGTGGTCCCACTTCACAAAGGAGGTGCCTCCACTGACCCCGGACACTACCGTCCCATCAGCTTGACAAGCCTGGTCTGCAAAGCTATGGAGAGGATCATAATGGAACTCATAAATGAAGACATAGGGGACTTGCAGACTTTGGATACAACCCAGTTTGGCTTTGTCAAGGGCGATCATGCCTTTTAAACTTGGTTGACTTTTTCAGAACGGTCACCAAGGCCATTGACGAGGGCAAGGCAGTCCACACAGCCTACCTTGACCTGGCAAAGGCTTTCGATACAATACCCCACTCGGGTATCATTGATAAACTCACCAGCTTAAATGTAGACCCATACGTCACAAGATGGGTTACAAACTGGTAAGTGACAGCACCCACAGGGTCAAGGTTGCTGGCGCCATGTCACACTCCAAGCCTGTCACAAGTGGTGTCCCACAGGGCTCAGTCCTGGTCCCACTTTGTTCGGCATCTATTTTTCAGAGGTACAAGCACACACAGGAGGATTATGGCTGACAAAGTTTGCAGATGACTGCTAACTGGGAACCATAGTTGAAAACCCATCGAACACCGACATCCTTCAGACGGGTCTCATAGAAACGGATAACTGGTGCCAGAGCCATGGCCTAAAGTTAAACGCTAAACAATGCATAGTCATACCCTTCAGGAAGAACAAGGTTACCCCTAGTTCCCATATAGATGTTACTCCTCTAAGCACAGGAGAGGTTATCAGGGATCTGGGCACCCAGGTTGACAGTAACCTTTCATTTGACACTCACGTTGCCAAAGTAGTTAGGAAGACCTTCTACATTGCCCACCTGATCATGCAGGGATTCACATCTAGATCAAGGGAGGTCATTGTTCCCCTGTACTCATCACTCATCAGACCAATGATTGAGTATAATTCCCCATTCGGAATGTACCTGACCCGACACCTGCAGCAATTGGACAGGCCCCAAACATTGCTCACCAGAAGGATAAAAGGTCTCAGATGTATGTCTTATGCTGCCCGGCTGAAGGAACCCCAGCTCTATTCAGTCACCTACCATCTGCTCAGAGGTGGCCTGTGCATGACATACTAGGCCATGTCCAACCCGGAATTAATGAACATGCTTCACCTCAAAACCTCTACATCCATCAGATCTACAAGGGCAGGAGACTTAAACCTCAACACGGCTATTAATAGGGCATGCTGGAGGGACAGATTCATCACCTAGAGACTCCCTATGCTGTGGAACATCATCCTGGTACATGTGAGGCTGGGCACCTCGCTGGCTTTGTTCGAGAGAAATCATGACCAATGGATGGGAGATCGCAGGTATACCCCAGGGATAACCTCAGTGTCACTGCTTGACAGAGGCATAGCAGAATAATGGGCATATTATCCTTAGAACTGAAGGGGTGGCGGGAAGCCACAAAACTCTGGGCTAGGCTTATATATGCCCTAGGGCAGATAGCCTAGTATGAACCTATGAACCTATGAACATAGGCCTGGTGCGGTTCCTGCTATTAGAACAGTGGTCTGCAGCAAGCTATTTAGTAGTCAGCAGTTTTAGCAACTGGTATTTGACCATGGCTAATCCATGTTGCTTCTTGTTGTGGTACCAACATGGGGGTGTGGTTATCCATGACATTCATTGCTAGTCACCCTCACTGTGTAGCTTGTTCCATGTTTTTGCACATGTACATCTCTGTATGAGGTGTGACCTGGTAGTGTTAGGGTGCTGGTGTGGGCTTTGACCCAGTTGTCTATTACAGCACTGATATCTACATCCTCTATACTGTGTGCGGTTACACTGCACACATCTTGCTGTTTATACTTCTGGCATTGGGTAGCATTACATCTGGGTTCCTATCCCTTGTGGTACCTATGAATGTGGGTTTGTGTTTTTGTGGTTTGTGATGGGTGAGGGTGGATGTTAGTCCGGGTCCTCAGGTGTGCATATGGTACATGGTGTTACATTACTTGACACATGGCATTCATGCCTCAGGTGGTGCTGCAGGGCTTCCTCTGTTGGATGCACATACTACACTCCCTGTACATGTTTGGAAGCAGGTTGTGTCATGTTAGGCATCCCTGTTACTATATGAGTGAGTCAGAGCAGGTATCAGTCCCAGTGTTCCTACTGACCAAGTGTATGTGCTATGTGTTGCCTCTTTGCCAAGGCCAGGGCATACTGGGCACGCCTCCTTCTGCCTACTGGGGCAAGGTCAGGTTGTTCCTCCTCCGAGTCACCCTCTGCCTGTGGTGGCCTTGGCAATGGTGGGGGTATGTTTGGCCCAGCCCTATGCTGGTCCTGCTGCAGCTGTTTCCGCAGGATCATATTATGTAGCATAGCACATATCATGATCATTTGGGTACATGTAGTTGGTGTGTACTGCAAGGCTCCACCAGATGTGTCCAGACACCGGAACCGTGACTTGAGCAGCCCAAATACACACTCTATGACATTATGTGTTTGTGCATGTGCCTCATTATGGCGTTCCTGTTCAGGTGTGTGTGCATTTCTGATGGGTGTCATCAGCCACGGCTCAAGTGCATAAGCTGCATCCCCCACTAGGTGTCTGTGTGGGAAGTCCCCACTGGCAAATGATTGGTACAGCTGCGTCAGATGCCAGATGTGGGAATCGTGGTAGCTCCCAGGGCAGCCAGCACACACATTCATTATTATGCCCTGGGCATCACACACGACCTGGCAGTTGATGGAGGGGAATCCCTTGCGGTTAATGTAGGCTTTACCCCGCTCACCGGCTGGTGCTTTGATGCGTATGTGCGTGCAGTCTATTGCACCCAATACCTCAGGGTATCCCGCTATTTGCTGGAAGAGATGCATATTGCTGGCTACAACCTCACGGGCATTGGGGAAATATACATGATCACCGACATGTGCTGACATGGCATCCAGGAACTGGTGCAGTACCCTGGAGGCTGATGCCTGTGATATCCCCATCATATCACCAGCTGGTCTCTGGAAGGTACCTGTTGCTAGTATTCTTAGGCCAACACATACCTTGGTTTCCACTGGGATGGGTTCCCCTCTGTTGGTTCTGTGTGTGAGGCATGGCCTGCACAGCTCAACAATTTGCTGCAGAAGGTCTCTGTCCACTCTGTAGCGCTCTACTATCTCCAGCACATGTAACCCATGGTAGGTGACCCTGGGCCTGTATACTCTTCTCCTTCTCCTCACTCTGGGTTGTCTGTCAGCATCTGCATTGTCACCACCCTCAGCAATTCGCCTATGCCTGATTATAACAGCTATGGCAGCCCCTAGCATTTCTGCTCTGAGTTCAGCTTTTTTCAGTTTTCAATTCTGATAGCTTACTTTCTTGCAGTATCTCTTGTGAGAAACACCCTGCACTGCTCTTTGCAGTGTTTTAAGTGCTGGGTTGGGCTTCTAGTCTGCCTGTGTAATTGCCTGCTTCCAATTGTTTCCAGCAATTAACTCCACCAGTATCTTCTGGCAGTTTCCCTGCATTTTGGTTTTTTCCTGTTTCCTCTCTGTTTCCTCAGGGGGAGCAATGTGCACACCAGCTTAAGCATGCTCACACTTGCTAAAATGCGCGCACACATCCTTACATGGTGTTACACGCATGCACACATCCTTACACGGTGTGAACTTGGCTGATTCACGTTAAAACGCGTGCACACTGCCTTACACACGTGCACGCCCGCGCAAACCGTTGTACACGGTTTGCAACACGCTCCCACATGTTGAGCTTGCCTTACATGCGTGCACACGCACGCATGCACGTATATCAATAAAGTTTGAGTGTAGGGATAGTGTGCACCCTCTGTTTCTTGACTTTTCTAGTGTTCTGTTGGGACACACCTCTCTCCCTGATGTCTGTCTGTCATCTGTCACCTTACATTGCCCTCCAATCTGATACATTTATTTCTCTCCTTCCCCCCCGTGATGTCACCTACCTGTTACTCTGTTCCTCCCCCTTCTATAACTCTTACACTACTCAGAAAGTGCTCATTACCTATGTGGCAGTGTGATTCAGTATTGTAACCCTCATTTACATATGATTGCCTAGTAATGCTTAGTTACATGTCTTACACGGAGCTTCCCCCCCTTGACAACCACTGAACGGAGGCCATATTGTTTTTGGTCTGCAAGTCCCTCCATTGACATTCCATGTAATACATAAATCCCACAATTGTGGGCTTATAAGCTTCGGTTTTCAGTTTTAGGCAGTGCACCCCGTTTGCGCGGGTGTGCGCTGCAGTTAAACATCAAAAACCCACGAAAAAAAAAAGTTATATAAAATATTTTTGCAACACTTTTTAATGCCAATGGCCACATATTTGGCCATTGGCATGCTAAATGAAACATATGCACCCTTTATTTGGAGCTGACATAGCTCCGTTTTCAATTTTGCAGAAATGTACTCAGTTGTCAGCTGAGTACATTTCTGCAGCTAACACGTCCATTACACGGACTGCTTTGGGCTTCTTGGATCGCTCAAATACCTCATTTGCATATCTTTGAGCTGCAAATGAGGTATTGAGTATTTCCATGCCCAGTCCGTGTAAGAGACGTGTTAGCTGTCTCTTACACGGAGGTTTGGGCTGTTCCTGGATCGGGAGGCTTACACAGAGGCTTACACTACTCTTAAACTCCATGTAAGCCTTCCTGAATCCTGCCCTGTGTGTTGTGCCCTGTGTTTGATTACTTTTTCATATCTGTTCTATACTCCCATTTCCAGCCTCCAGTCTTAGTTATGGTCAAGAAATAAATAAACAATATATATATGTTCCCAAAAGAGGTCTATATAGTAAACACAAATTTCTGTGATCATGTGTCACATGATGTTTGGCAAAGAGTAATATCAGTGATCATCTATAACTACAGGGAAATAGTAGTTCCTGCCGTATGTCAAGCAAGCAATAATGCCCTCCAGTGGTGTGTTAATGTGTAATTAATGCCCAAACAGGGGTGTTATGAGGCCTAACACCAAAGGCTGAGGGCCTCTACACCCCTGGAAGGGCATTAATTACACATTAACATACACCCTGGAGGGCATTATTCATAGGTTCATAGGTGTGTACTAGGCTAATGGCCCTTGGTTCTTTACAAGCCTAGCCATAGGATTACCGTGGCATAGTGTCACCTGACCTTAGTTCCCAGTGCCTCTGTCAAGTAGAGCCACTGGAGTTATCCCCAGGGTTAATTTTCTGTTTCCCATCCACACATCAAGATTTCTCTTGAACAGGGTCAACGAAGTGTTCTGCTTGACATGTATAGGAAGTCTACTCCATAGCATGGGCAGTCTCTGGGTTATGAATCTGTCCCTTCAGCATGTTCTGTTGATTGTGGTAATGAGGCTGAGGTCTCTGGAGCATGTGGTGCAGAGGGATTGGGATTTCTTTAGATGTAGCATTTCTAACAGAGCTGGGTCAGACATGGCTTTGTAAGTCAAGCAGAGAAGTGTTTAAGGCCTAGGATACTCTTTGTGAGGTACTTTTGCGGTCTTTCCAGTTGTTGCAGGTGTCTAGTGAGGTACATGCCAAATGGGGCATTGTACTCGATGATTGGCCTAATGAGGGAAGAGTAGAGGGAGACACTGACCTCTTTCTTCCTGGATGCCAAACCCTTAGTAATGAGAAGTGCCACATAGAAGGACTTTCTTACCACAGTGGTAATGTGGTGATCAAAAGAGAGGTTGCTGTCAACCTGTATTTCCAGCTCTCTTATGATGCTGTCTGTGTTTGGTGGACTACCATTAATGTCGTAATTCATGGGAAGTGGGTTTTTCCCAAAGGGGATGATGACACATTTTTTGGCATTGAGCTTAAGGCCATGGTTCTGACAGGGTCTATATTATATGAGCGAATCGCAAAAATTGCGAACGCTCATATAATTGAAACTACCGGACCTCGAACTTCCTATTGTGGGGGCTGCGCCACCCACAACCCCGGCTAAATATATATTCCAACTCTGAGATCGCACTACAGTGAGGAAAGGGCAAATATTCCATTCTTCACTGTACTGCGATCTCAGAAAAAGCACTTAGAGATCCAGTAGTTTTTGATATGAATGTTCCCAATTTTTGCATTTCACTCATATAATATAGACACATTCTGACACCAGTCACTGGTCTCAGTGAGGCCATTCTATAGGATGTCAACATCACTTATGGAGTTAATAATAGCACCCAACTTGCAATCGTCTGTGAACTTTGTCAGCCAGAGTCCCTTTGTGTGGCCTGGACTTCAGAGAAGTAGATACCAAACAGGAGAGGAACCAGGACTGAACCCTGTGGGACTCCATTCATGACTAGTTGGCAGTCTGACTTGGAATCAGTTATTTTCATACTGTGGGTTCTACCTGTAAGCCAGTTTGCAACCTACCTAGTGATATAGGGACAGATGCCTAGCTTAGTGAGTTTTTCTATGATTCCTGAGTGGGGAATAGTATCAAAAGCCTTGGCCAGATCAAGGTAGGCTGTATGAACCACCTTGCCTTCATCCACAGGTCTGGTGACTGACTCAAAGAAGTCAACCAAGTTGAGCAGGCATGATCTGCCCTTCACAAAACCAAACTGTGTGGGATTCAGAGTTTGGAGATTCCCTGTATCCTTGTTTATTAGGTCCATCATGATGAAATCTATAGCTTTGCATATCAGACTCATCAGGCTAATGGGGTGATAGTTCCCAGGGTCTGTAGTCACTCCTCCTTTGTGGAGAGGGATGACTGTAGTAGTATGCCATTTGGTAGGGACAAAGTCTGTGGTGAGGCTGTGGTTGAACAGGGTACACAGGTGAGGTGCCAGTTCACTTTGTAGTTCATGTAGAACACAGCCAGGAATATTGTCAGGTCCCATAGAAGCTGTATTCTTGGCTTTGGACAGTGCTGTTTTAACCTGTGCAGCAGTAATACTGGGTGCCTGGCAATCTACTGGTATTGTGATTGGTCCTTTGGTGAGGGAGAGGGATAAAGTTGGCACTGAATCTGTCGGCCAGTATATTGGCAATATCTGTTGGCTCGGTATAGGAGGTACCATTGAACAGTAGCTCAGTGCAAATCTGGGTATTGCCGTGGATATTCTTTACATAACTATAGAAGGCCTTGTGGTTGTCTTTACTATCTGCTGCAATTCTGCTTTCATAGCTAGCTTTAGAGGATTTGAGGAGGGATCACGAATTTATGTTGAGGCCGATAAGGGAGTTTTTCCATTCTCGGGACTTGACCTTATTCTACATCAGTTTCCTCCTCCTGTTGTAGAGTTTTTTCTTATGGCAGGGGACCACCAGATTGGCTTCCTTTTTTTGGAGAAGAGCATCTTGGTTCTATTGGGTATGGCAAGATCCGTGCATTTGTGTGCATGTTCGTAAAGTGCACTGGTGTAAGATTTGGCAGTCATGCAAATATTCTCCATTTGCATGGGTGCCGTGAAGTTAGCCACCTCTGTTTTTAGGAACCCAAAATTAGCTTTGGAGAAGTTTTTCTGGGTGGTTACCTTTTCTGGGGTGGGGGTGGGAGCGATGTGGATTCTCAAGGTGATTAGTTTGTGGTAGGATCTAACCAGGGAGGAGCTGACTATTGGTTTAGAGCAACAGTCGCCCATGTTAGTAATGATCAGATCAAGGATGTTGCTACCTCTAGTGGGGGTAAGAACAAGCTGGTGCAGAGGATTGGAATTAATGAACTCCAGGAAATGCTGGGTAAGTGTATTGGTACATGAGTAGTTTTCCCTTTTAATAGAGAGGTAGTTGAAGTCGCCTAGTAAGAGATTGTTAGGTTGGACCCTAATATTCTCCAGGGTGCTTAGGAACATGGAGTGTGAGTCTTGGGACATGATTGGGGACCTATAGCAGGCTACAAGCTGAGTATCTGTCTTACCCAATGTTTGCTGCACCTGAAGAATCTCTGATGGATTATGTTGGGCTACCAGTCTGGAAGTGTGTACATCCTTTATGGATATGGAAACAACACTGTCTTTGGAGCTTCAGTCCAAGTTCTGGGGTTAGAAAATGGACTACTAGTGGTTATATTAAAAAAAATGAACTTCAATTACATTTTTAAATTTCTTTTAATTAATTTTTATAATACTTTTGACATAAAATAGTCCCTTCTTTAATTATTTATTGCTAGAACTGATTTATTTTAATGTATTTCTTTTCTATTAATAACATTTTATCAGAACATTCTAAATTATGAAAACTGCAGCATTTTTATGAGAACAATTACATTTATATGTTTAGTAATATTCATTTCTCTTTGTTTGCTGTTCCATAAAATGTTATATGTGCATTGAATATGCATAATGTTGTTGTTGTGTCTTTCGGCTTTTCCCGGTTAGGGGTCACCACAGCGGAACTCCGGTCCGCTAATGATTGGCAGTAGATTTTTACATTCCGAGTTGCCAGCCCTGATGCACAACCTTCAACTAAAGTACGCCCATTCACGAGTGTCTCCAGACAGAAGACACTCTAGCTGAGAATCAAACAGGACAAAGTCTTACTGTGAGGTGACAACGCTACTGCAGCACCACCACTGCAGGTTATTGAATATGCATAATATTTGTTTAAAGTAAGTTGTTTCTGCTTTCAGATGTTCTGCTTTTTCTTGATTGCTGGTTGTTTTGATGATTGTTTTTTTTGTTCCTGTAGTGTTGTTTGTTCTGTTGATGGGAGTATGTTGCTCCATTGTTTTCATTTGTTGGTGTCCAGTAGTTTATAAGGCTTGCTTCTGACTTGTGGCCAGTTATTGATGTTATTTCTCTTGGGCATAGTCCTGCTTCTGTAAGGATTTGTATAGCAGTTACTCTTATACTATGGCTGGTGTGCCTTCTGAAAAGATTTGCAAAGTCACTTATCCATAGCATTGTGTTTCCTAGGTAATTTCCCCATAGATTTTCTGGTGTAACAGCATATATGAAGCTCAAGATGGTGCACTTTTTTTTTTGGTTGTAAGAATAATTTTTGTGGGTTTTCTGGTAATTTTACTATGTATTTCTGATATGATACTCCTGGACATAATGAATTGTCTTTTTTTCATATATTTGACCTCTGTATCATTGTTTGTTACTTTTTGTTGGGTTTTTGTGGTTTTTAGTTTCTTCATTCATTGTTAGTGTCAAATATTTTGTTCTTGTGGAATCTGGCAGTATTGTGAAGCTTTCTTGTATCAGCTGTCTTTGTCCTTCTCTCCTTCTTTCTGCCATGTAGAGCTGTAAATCAAACCATACCTTTGTGACAAGACCTTGAGGTGTGTTTGTTGACAGTGCTTTGCAGTCTTTTATTTATTTATTTATTTATTTATTCATTCATGTCTTGTTTTGAAATTGCAGGACAATGCCTTGCATCACCTTAGTTTTCTTTTCTTAGTTTTTTTTTTTTTATCATGGAGTGTAGCATATTGTTTGTTGTTTTGAGTAATGGGTCTATTAAAATGTTTATTTTTCTGTTATTATTTGTATCATTTAAGGCTCTGCTTAATCCAGCTCTTAATGATATATAGCTCTGTACTGAATATTGTTTGCCATTGAATGCTCTTAACTTCAGAGTAAAATAGTTTTATGAGATCAGAAGTTTGTTGTATGCTGTTAGTTTTTAAGTTTATTTCTTTTTTTTCCATAATAAATTTTTATTGATATATATTTTCAAAATACAATAAAATCACACACATAATTCACTACTATTACTATCAAAACTATATACAATATCTACATGAAATGCTTCCATATAAAAATTGTCATTATTCCAAAAAAGAAGGCACCAGGGAAGAAAACCAAAGCCAAAACATTTGTAGAAGTACTTTGCGTCCATACATATCATACATGTTTTCAAAACATTGTTTCCTCCACATATACATCCAAACTTTAATATATTCCTAATAACAGTATTATGCTAATATAATGTTAAAAACCTTTTCCCATATTTTCAGGTTATTAATATTTTTGTTACTTTGCTTCAGGAGTAATTTATGTGCTAATATATGCTTTATAGCCACAAGCTTGAAATTATCCCATGATGTCTTGTCTGGTTCTAACCAATTTGTAGCTATATATAACTTCATCAGCAAAAAAAAATTCCTACATATTATAGTTTGTGACCTAGAGAGCTCTCTTGGAGGAACATGTAGAATCATAAATTCCCATGATAACGTTGAACTTTGATAACCCATCTTTTGTAGTTGTGTTCTAAGAGAGTTCCAAAGTTTATATATACACTTGCAGCTCCAGAACATATGAAGAAGATCCGCTGTTTGATTTGTGCAATATGGACAAGTTGGAGAATTCCTAGGATTAAATTTATATAACCTAAGACGAGTATAATAAGCATTATTCCAAATCATCAACTACGTTTACATCAACTTTTGAAAAGAGACCGATTTTATTGTTAAATCAATTGCTTTTAATACCTGATTATCTGCTGCTGTGATTTTGTTTACCCAATACCCTGACAACAAAATTTTATCCTGGAATTTTGAATCTTTAATTAATTTATTTGTTGTTGTTATAAATTTGACCTCCTGTTGGAGAACCTGCCACAATTCAGAGCATTTATTCACAATTCCAACTACCGGTTTAAAGTTTTCAAAATGACTCAGAGCAAGTTCTCTGATTTGTCACATGACAATCATATAACTCTTAGGAAGATTCAATTCCTGCCTAACTTGTGAAGCCGATAAATGAAATTTATTAAAAACATCATTCAGAGTCAAATTAACTATTAATGGGAATTTACTAAGATCAATCAACTGATTATTTAGTTTAAAATTGGGATTCCTATGGAAAGGCTGAAAAACCATCATATATTGCAACAGGTCTACTGATTGGAATAAATTTTGCAAAGGTGACACAGTTTTTAAGTTTATTTCTATATTTTTTGTGTTGAGCCCATTTGTATAATGTAGATACTGCCTGCTATATGTTTTTGTGAGTATTCTCTTATTCACTATCATATTCTATTTCTTTTAGTTCATCATCTGATACTTTTTGGAATCTGTTATTAGATGCTGTGCTAGAAGAAGTTGATGAAATGGATTATTGATTATCTTCATTTTCGTGTTCCTGAGTTGTCAGTATTTGAGGTTGTGGCTTATTTGTTACCCATGTTTCATGGTTTGGTACTGCTTCTGTTGTTTCCTGGGTGTTTTCTATAATTTTTTGCATTTTTCTGTGTGATTCGGAGACAGTGGTATTGGTTATATTTTCCATAGTTGATTCTTCTTGTGTTTTTTTATCAACATTGTTTATAGTATAGGTTATTCCTTCATGATTTTTTTCTGTGTAGGCCATATATGTTCTTTTATTTCCTTTCTTATTAATATCTTCAAGAAATGTATTTAAGTCAGTTGAATCAAGTAGCTGAAATGATATACCAAATAAGTTTGACATTTTTTTTCTTCTGGTGTTTTTTTTCTGTCAAGATTTTCTTCCGTTATAGCTGTTGTGTAGTGTGCTTGTCTGATTTGTGTGATCTGTGTTGCTAGGTTATGAGGTCATGTGACCATCTATTTTATGTATTTTGGGTGGCTGTTTAATGAGAGAGAGAGGGGGAGAGAGAGAGACAGACAGACAGACAGATCAATAGTGATTTTTTGTGTGGCATTAATGTATTCTAAAAGGTATTTGTTGTAACAAATTTTGGCCACTAGGAACCACTGTCTATATATTTTTTAGATTATGAGAACAAAATGAAAAACTGGCAGGCAAAAGTGGCATAAAATATTTAATTCAAAACTTGACAAAATACAAAACAATAAAATAAAAGATCAGCACTTTCATACCAAACTAGGTATTTCATCAGCTCTAACTCAAACCACTCTAACATCATTAAATATACTAATGTTTAAGACCTGAATAATGGCTTAATTGGAATATGATCATTAAACCCTTTTCCATTAGTTGCTTGTAGAATGGTAATCTATTTTTTTCTCAAGGCACTAAGTGTAGGTTCTAACATCTCCCCCTGTCAACCCAGGCTTAAAAATTTCTAACATCATGAAGTTAAACCAGTGCCTGCATATTTCACATGTTTAGAGAGGGCATTTCTCTCATCATATTTGCTGATAGCATATAAATGCACCTACAAATATTACAGTGATGGCAAGGATATGTACCAGTTCTGCATCCACTAGTGTTGGTGAGACAGTGATATGTATGATCCATTTAATAATCTGACCTCTAATTTGTGGATAGAGGTTATGATAGTACTGAAATTACTATGGTACAGAATGATACTATCCTCTTAAGAGACACCCACACAAAACCATTCCTTGAGAATCAGACAGCGTTTGGGAATTCTAGAGTCAGTGAGTTAGGGCACCCTATATGGATGAACCTCACTTTTTCAAATGACACTGGTTTCATTTGTGATTTAATCAATAAGCACTGGAGTGTGTGGACATCAGACAAGAAGTGCAAGGAATTATTAGGTGATATCCCCTATTTTTGTTTTAAGAATCGTCCCTCCATTAAGAAAATGTTATGCTACAAACTTCTAGCTCATACTAACACCAACACCAGTGGATGCAGAACTGGTACATATCCTTGCCATCACTGTAATATTTGTAGGACATTAAAACAGATGGCCAGTTTGTGCATCGGGACACTGAATGTCACAGAATTAGAGAGCATTGAGGTGGAGCCAAGATCGCCAGCTGACAGCAGCAGTTTTTCAGAGCACCATGAAACTAGTATAAAAAAAACAGAAAATAACTTATTTTATTTTAGAAAAAATACTTAGAATTGGTAGATAAAAGTATAAACTATATTATTAGCAACTTTGGTGAACTTAGGAAAGGTTTTTCCTTGCAAATTATAAAGGCGAATATATCATTTGTGGAGATGAGCACTTCAAAGATTTCTCATTCTGACATGTCATTAAAAAATAGAAATGCAGCTTGTCACATCTGCTCTACAAGAACTCTCACTAAAAATGGATGATTTTAAGGAGAATTTACAAAACCTCAATGAAGATTGTCAGAAACAAATTAATTATCTCAAGGAACTTATACAGCAGCATCAATTCAGAATAACATACTTAGAAGCATTCCTGAATGATCTTGATGGAAGACTGAAGGAAGAAGAAAGCCAGAAAGATTTCCTCATCAAACAAAACACTTGGCTTCTCAATAAAGTGGATGACCTGGAAAACAGGGAAAGAAGGTCAAATATAATAATTGTTGGCATCCCTGAGGGAGCTGAAGGAGAAGATATCATTTCTTTTCTGAATACCTGGATTCCAGATATTTTAGATTTAAAGGAGGCTCTGTCCTTTGGTATTGAAAGGGCTCATCAAGCTTTAGGAAAGCCAGAGTCAATATCTTCCTCTACTCCTCCCAGATCAATAGTTATAAGGTTTCAATCTTATTTGGACAAGGAGTTGGTCCTAAAATCTGTCTGGAGGAAAAGTCCATTAAAATTTAATTAAAACCCAATTAGGTTTGATAATGACTATTCTACCACTGGGGATGCACAAGCCAGTGCATTTCTTTGTGCCAGTCCCAAGCCCAGACAAATGGGGAGGATTGCATCAGGAAGAGCATCAGGCGTAAAACTTCAACAAATACTTCATGCGGACACCAGTAAATATTTCCGTACCAGATCGGTCAAGGCCTGGGTTAACAAAGACCACCATCAGTACTGTTAGCCAACAGGGTGCTGGCAGAAATTGGGCTATTGTTGGCCAAAGGAGGAGAAGAGGCAGAAGGCATGGCCGAAGGCAGGAAGAGAGGAGAAAGGCTAGGAATGTGGTAGTTAGGGTCGGAACTTTGAATGTTGGCAGTATGACTGGTATAGGGAGAGAGCTAGCCGATATGATGGACAGAAGGAAGGTTGGTATATTGTGTGTGCAAGAGACCAGATGGAAGGGGAGTAAGGCTAGGTGCATCGGAGGTGGGTTCAAATTGTTTTATCATGATGTGGATGGGAGGAGAAATGGCATAGGAGTTATCCTGAAGGAACAGTATGTTAAGAGTGTTTTGGAGGTGAAAAGAATGTCGGATAGAGTGATGTTTACGAAGCTGGAAATTGATGGTGCAATGATGAATGTTGTTAGTGCATATGCTTCACAAGTTGGGTGTGCGATGGATGAGAAAGAAAAATTTTGGAGTGAGTTGGATGAAGTGGTGATGACTGTACCCAAGTGTGAGAGAGTGGTGATTGGAGCAGATTTCAATGGGCATGTTGCTGAAGGGAACAGAGGTGATGAGGAAGTGATGGGTAGGTATGGTGTTAAACAAAGGAATGCAGAAGGTCAGATGGTAGTGGATTTTGCAAAAAGGATGGACATGGCTGTGGTGAATAAGTATTTTAACAAGAGGGAGGAGCATAGGGTGATATACAAGAGTGTAGGAAGGTGCACACAGGTGAATTATATCCTATGTAGGAGGGCCAGTTTGAAGGAGATTGGAGACTGTAAAGTGGTGACCAGGGAAAGTATAGTTAGGCAGCATAGGATGGTGGTTTGTAGGATGACGTAGGTGATCAAGAAGAAGAGGAGCAGTGTGAGGGCAGCACCAAGGATCAAATGGTGGACATTGAAAAAGGATAATTGTGAGGTGGAGTTCAGGGATGAGTTAAGACAGGCACTGGGTGACAGTGAAGAGTTACCAAATAGCTGAGTAACTACAGCAGAGCTAGTAAGGGAGACAACTAGAAAGGTGCTTGGTATGACGTCTGGACAGAAGAAGGATGACAAGGAGACATGGTGGTGGAATGAGGAAGTACAGGAGAGTATACAAAGAAAGAGGTTGGCAAAGAAGAAGTGGGATTGTCAGAGAGATGAAGAAAGTAGACAGGTGTATAAGGAGATGATGTACATGGCAAAGAGAGAGGTGGCAGAGGCTAAGGATAAGGCATATGAAGAGTTGTACTAAAGGTTGGGCCCTAAGGAGGGAGAGAAAGACCTGTACCAATTGGCTAGACAGAGGGACCAAGCTAGGAAAGATGTGCAGCAGGTAAAGGTGATAAAGGATAATGAGGGAAACATACTCACAAGCGAGGAGAGTGTGTTGAGCAGATGGAAAGAATACTTTGATGGGTTGATGAATGAAGAGAAAGAGAGGGAGTGAAGATTGGATGATGTGGGGATAGTGAATCATGAAGTACAATGGATTAGCAAGGAGGAAGTAAGGATAGCTATAAAGAGGATGAAGAATGGAAAGGCTGTTGGTCCAGATGACATACCTGTGGAAGCATGGAGTTGCTTAGGTGAAATGGCAGTGGAGTTTTTAACCAGATTCTTTAATGAAATCTTGGAAAGTGAGAGGATGCCTGAGGAATGGAGAAGTATTTTTGTACCGATTTTTAAGAATAAGGGTGATGTGAAGAGCTGTAGTAACTACAGAGGGATTAAATTGATCAGTCACAGCATGAAGTTATGGGAAAGACTAGTAGAACCTAGGTTAAGAAGGGACGTGATGTTTAGTGATCAGCAGTATTGTTTCATGCTGGGAAATAGCACTACAGATGGGATGTTTGCTCTGAGAGTGTTGATGAAGAATTACAGATAAGGTCAGAAGGAGTTGCATTGTGTTTTTGTAGACTTAAAGAAAGCATATGACAGGGTGCCTAGAGAGGAGTTGTGGCATTGTATGAGGAAGTTGGGAGTGTCAGAGAAGTATGTAAGAGTAGTACAGGATATGTACAAGGGTAGTGTGACAGCGGTGAGGTCTGCAGTGGGAGTGATGGATTTGTTTAAGGTGGAGGTGGGATTACATCAAGGATCAGCTCTGATCCCTTTCTTATTTGTAATGGTGATGGACAGGTTGACAGACGTGATCAGACAGGAGTCCCCGTGGACTATGATGTTTGCAGATGACATTGTGATCTGTAGTAAGAGTAGGGAACAGCTGGAGATGACCCTGGACAGATGGAGATATTCTCTAGAGAGAAGAGGAATGAAGGTCAGCAGGACTAAGACAGGATATATGTGTGTGAATGAGAGGGAGGATAGAGGAATGGTGAGGATGCAAGGAGTAGAGGTGGCAAAGGTGGATGAGTTTAAATACTTGGGATTAATAATTCAGAGTAATGGTGAGTGTGGAAGAGAGGTGAAAAATAGAGTACAGGCAGGATGGAGTGGGTGGAGAAGAGTGTCAGGAGTGATTTGTGACAGATGAGTACCAGTAAGAGTGAAAGGGAAGGTCTACAAGAGGGTAGTGAGGCCACCCATGTTATATGGGTTGGAGACAGTGGCATTGACAAAAAGGCAGGAGTCTGAGCTGGATGTGGCAGAGTTAAAGATGTTAAGATTTGCACTGGGTGTGACGAGGGTGGACAGGATTAGGAATAAGTATGTTAGAGGGTCAGCCCAGGTTGGAAGGTTTGGAGACAAATCCAGAGAGGCAAGATTACATTGGTTTGGACATGTGCTGAGGAGGGATGCTGAGTATGTTGGGAAAAAGATGCTAAGGATGAAGCTACCAGGTAACAGGAAAAGAGGAAGGCCTAAGATAAGGTTTATGGATGTGGTGAGAGATGACATGCTGGTGGTTCGTGTGACAGAGCAAGATGCAGAGGACAGGAGGAAATGGAAAGAGATGATCTGCTGTGGTGATCCCTAATGGGAACAGCTGAAAGAAGATGAATGACTATTCTACCAGGGTTTTGGAACAAAGGTAAAAAGCTTGGCCATTAATAAAATTCTGATTGAAAAAAGTATCTTGAACCTCCCAAGGGATCAACAGCCAAAGGAGAAAAATGCCAAGTTGAAGTAAAAACTATGGCTACATTAATGCAATATTCATATTATTATACACATCTCTATAACAGTTGTTGTTTACGTTTACATTCTTATGAATGTCTTTACATGTTTACACTTGTACTTCTTTCCTACACATATATACATTTTTTTAATATACATTTTGTATGTTTTATTACAGTTGCTTGTTGCATCAGATCGTTATTTGTTATGCATTATATCTACATGAAGGCTATATTATGAGCGTGGGTGATTTTAAGACATCTGTATATTAAGCGCTGTATGGATAAGATGTAATGTAAGTGTGGTTCTGCACTTTCAATTGCCTGAATAGTTAGGATTCAATTGCATTTTGCACTTAGTTATTTTAATTATTTTAATTGTTTGATTGAATCAGTTATGCTAGTTGGGCTTTGTATATAAAGACATCATTCATTCATAATGTTAGATCTGAAGAAGCATGCAGGTGGCATGTGAAAGCGCTTATCTCTCGTTTTATTGTTTAATAAAAAGTTTGGATACTTCAGCATTGACTCCTGTTCGTTTCATGGTGGTATCAACAGTTTTTACTTCAACTTGCCATTAATAAAATTGTTAAAGCAGAATAACATCAAAACTCAGCTTGTCTTTTCCTGCCAGAATAAAAATTCTATATCAGAATGAAATGAGATCATTTAATGTCCCAGAGGAAGCCACTGCCTTTATTAAAAACAATAACATTATTTTCTTACCTGAAGATATGGAATGGGCTTCTGCTTCTCTGAGAGAGTTACTGATAAATCTTCTTGGATTGATGTTAAAAAGAAAAAAACAAAAAAATTAGTCAAAGATTGCTGTTCCTACTAAATCTCTCAAAGCATCTACTGCAACTGGACTTTAATGTGTTTTATACTTTCTAAATTTTCAAGTAAGGTATGTCATGACAATATTTTTCTTATTGTTTTTCTTTCTCTTTTTGCTTTCTTCATTTCTGTACTTTTTTCTCTTGTTCATATACAAATTAAATAACTGTTTATGTTTTTTAGTATATTAGTATAATATTACTGGTTTATTGAGTGATATAATTGAACAGCAAGATATATTTACTTTTATTACCTTACAATGACATGCTTTATTTCAAATTATTTATAACCCTTTGCCGTGCTAAATGTTTTTCTGAGTTATTACACAGGCATAGTCACTGCTTAGATTAATTTATCAAAACTGTTTTGGATACATGGGATAACATGGCATATTTATGATTTAGTATTTATTAACTAGTTTTTTTTAAATATCCACAACTTCTGATTGTTTCAGAATAAATATCGGTACCTGCGTGAACAAAAAGCTGTTTGCCAGCTTTTGATATAAACTGGGTCTCTCTGACAGTTATTTGCTTGTACGTTTTATGGCACAAGGTTTTTAAATGGTTACAAGTTATGTTTCCTGTAGAGTTTAATCTTAAAGTACTGTTTTCTCTTTCATTGGCAATGGACTTGCTCTATCCAACTTGAATCTGGCAGAGACGTTATGTTTCCTGTATTTTTAGTAGTATGTATCTCTTGTATATCTACTTAGCAGTAGTACGCAGACTTTGTGATACAGTTAAAGTGAAGTCAGGAAACTGTACCCTGTAGTGTTCTGGGTAGGAAAATGTCAGTTTGAAATTTAAGAAGTGAAGTTTTCTTACTTAACTTGTGACATCATGCATTATATCCATGCAGATCAGATTACATTACATCTAATGTGTATATGCAATCCAAATTGTGTAATGTCAAGTCTCTGATTGGTTAATATAGCATAGCAGGCTTCTTTACAAGAATTATGAGCTACACTGTCTGCAAACATTCATGGTTCCCTTTTATAATAGTGACTATATTTTGTGATCAAATATATACAGAAATGTTATTTTTTCTGGTAAACAGATCATTTTAGCCACTATTTCTACTAAATATACTGGATTTTTTTATAAATAGATCTTTATAAATAACTTTCATATGCAGTTAGCAAGTGTTTAGTATAGGATTACACATTTACAGGAAATGCTTGTTACTAATGGTAATAACTGTAAGGATACTCAAACACCATACTAAATCCCAACAAATATATGTGTGTATATGATTGAACTATAATTACTTGCATTTAATATGCTGATTTTCTTATTGTATCTTAGATATTATTTATGCTTTAGATGTCATGTTTTCAGTTATTATGAGTCATGTTTTTTAGTATATTAGCACTTTATGACAGGGAAAGAGCTCAGTGATATCTATGACTTGTGATAACACAACAAACAAGTTATGAGTTTCAGTATTACCCTATTACTATGGTAGAAATTTACAGCTATCTCTAGCTTAATTTTGTGTTTGAGTCATTCACATTTAAGACCTGTTATCCATAGTAAGTTTTATATAAATAATGGGTTTTACTAAATTTTGTCATATTAACTATTGCCAGTTAATTATTATTGATTTTAGTCAGTCATTTAAACATCTGCTATTCCAAAAGCTTAGGAGTTAATTAAAGACAAATAGGTCTTATGGAATATTTCTAAGAATCTATATTAACATCTTTTGGGAATGATACACATTCACTATATGCTAACACCCAATTCTTGTGAAGTTTTTATTTAGTGGGAGTTTGTCATGATAAGATTTATTCAGAGGGCAAGTAAATACAAATGCTAAATGATTCTTTGATTTGTTCTGTCATTTTGACATTTTTATTAGAATTAATACAAATGACATGCTTAGGTGTTTTTGGCAATCATTTAGATTGTTAATAAAGCTAATGCTTCCTAAGTCTATTAAGCACTAACCTCAGATTATATATATTCTAATATGTCTCATGATTCCCTAGTGAATAATTACTGTATAAATGTTTAATATTTCTAATAATAGTGTATGTAAATTAACTCTAAAACCTAACTGGAATCAATATCTGAATAGTTGTTTATCACTACTATTTTTCTCTTAATTTATAATATATTCTCCATTTTTTACTTTGCTTTCATGGGCTTGAACCAACAAAGGTTGATGGTTGGGATAGGTAGACTAGCAGACTTGGTTTTGTTTGCTAGAGTAGGAATGTATCTCATTCCATGTATAGGGTGCATTAAAGTTTATATCAGAGTGAAATATGCTATTTTTGTGTTATTTAACTATTTTTCTAGTTTTGTATTGCCTGACACATTGTTTTACTTTTATCTTTCATGGGAAAAGTTATGTGGATTGAGATAAATAGAAATACAACAATTGGTATTCTCTTGTTAGTTCAGGAAGAGTATTATGTATACAGGATTATATTAATACAAGCTCCTGTATTATTTATCTTTAAAGAATTCTGATATGGATTTAACTTTGGTATCCTTAAATACTAATGGCTTAAACAACCCATATAAGAGAGCTAACCTACCAAGGTATCTTAAACAAAACAAGGCTTAAGTAGTTTTTCTCCAAGAGACATACTTTAAAATAAATGACACATTTATCTGGGACCCTAAGGAATACACAATACTTGCTCAATCTTCTTATAAAAATAAGACCAGAGGAGTAACAATTATATTGAAAAAGGCTTTCTTAAATCCCCAAATTATTGACAAACATGTAGATAATGATGGGCAGATGGCCTTAGTTATACTTATGTTTAATAATAGAATTTGGACTCTGGTTAATTTATACTGGTTCCCGGGTATGGGGGTTGGACTAGCTAAGAAACACTTAGACTTTTTTACAACTACTTCTAAAGGTAATATTATACTAGGAGGGAATTTTAATTGTATCACAGATACTACAGAAACTACCAGTAGGAAATCTCCTAGACTATCATCCTCAGCCAAACAGTTAAAAAAATGGACAGATATGTTTAAATTAAATGACACCTTTAATGTTTTGGGACCAAATTATTTACTATAGTCATGGTACCCAAACTAGAATAGATAAAATGTATATCTCACAAGATTTTTATTCTAAAATCTTAATTTTTTTCAATACAACCTTGTCTCTTTTCAGATCATAATTTCCTGTTGTTGACAATATGCTTGGAATTCAATCAATTAGTTATTACCTCAAGGATTCCTTCATATATCACAAAAAATAAAGACTTTAAATCTTGGACAACTTCTGATCTTCAGCTTTTCTTAGAGATTAATTATAAACCTGAAGCAAACACAATTATGGTTTGGGATTCTCTTAAGGCCTATATATATGGCAAAACCATTATCTGGTACAAAAATAAAATTAAAGAATGGGACTCAGAGTATCTTAAATCTAATAATAACTTAATTGCTACAGATAATAAGAAAATAGAAGAAGCATATAAGAAATACAATGAAATATTATCCCATAAAACTAATTTAGCTATGGAAAAACTGAAATTAAATTCTTATCCTACCTCTCCTAAGCATCTTCATAACCTATCTATGAAAGATAAGATACAATAAAAAAATAATAACATTGATGGTATCTTTCATGAAGGGAAAAAGAAAAAAAGTCTTGGACATAAGGGGCATTCTGGAGGCTTTTAATTATCATTATGCAGAGCATCATAAAGATAAAATAAGTACAAATTAATCTGAGAAAATAGATAATATAGTTCCCAACATAACAAGAATTCCTGAGGAACTTAAGTTAGATCTACAAAAACCTATTTCTCAAAAGGAAATTATGGCTGGGATTAAAGGATGTAAGTCTAATAACGTACCTGGAATAGATGGCTTAATTATCAACATTTATAGACTGTTCCCTTCTATAATCTCTCTCCTACATAAAACCTTTCTTGAAATTCAAACATTAGCAAATATTCCTTCTTCTTGGAGATATTTTCTAAATTCCCCTATATTAAAAGAGAATAAAGACCCTAATCTCTGCAACTCATACAGACCAATTTCTTTGTTGAATAATGATTATAAACTATTTATGTCAATTATGGTCAATAGATTGAAAATTCCCATATCTAAAAATAATAATAATTATAATAATTCATTATAATTATATAATAATTATATAATAATTATTATAATTAATGGAGATCAAACTGGTTTCATACATAACAGGCATATACAGGATAATATTAAAAGAGTATTAACACTGATAGATTATCTCGATAGAGGAAACCATGAATTATTAATAATAGGTGTAGATATTCAAATGGCATTTGACTCCTTAAATTGGGATTATTTATTTAAAGTCTTACAGTTGTTTGATTTCCTCCCTTTTTATAACAATGATAAAGAAAATCTATGAAAATAATCTAGCATATGTCAAAATAGGTCCCTTTACTTCCAAAGCAGTCCAAATCACTAGAGATAGTAGACAAGGATGTCCTATATCCCCTGTTCGATTTGCTCTGGCCATAGAAATACTTGCCATTTTAATACATAAAAACCTAAAGATAAGAGGTATAAATATATAGGACCATTATATATCTAAACTAATGATGTTTGCTCATGATGTCTTATTTACCTTACCCAGCTCTAAGGAAGTGTTAGGTGATGTGGATATAAATCTCAGGACTCTCCTTCAACAAATCTAAATCAAAATATTTATTATTAAATAAAAAAGAACATACAGGATCCAGTTAATCATATTATTGGAAACCAAGTTTCAACTTTAGACTATTTAGGAATAGTCCAAGGTAAGAATATAGAGGAAACCTTACAGCTTAACTATACTAAGGTAATAGACTTAATCAAGACATTAATAAGCAAATGGAATAATTTGTTTATAACATTTGATGATAGGTTACAACTGATAAAAATGGTTTTGCTACCTAAAATATTATATATAGTACAAGCCCTTATACATCCACCAGGAAAGAAAATCCTTAAAGAAATCACTTCAACTCTGATGAAATTCCTATGGTACCCCAAAAGAAACAGAGTGGTATATTCTTATCCTGTCAGAAAATGGGAACAAGGGGGGTTAAAATTCCCAGAGATTGAACCTTATATAAAGGCATCTATAATTAAAATAGTAATGAATTGGATAAACCCTAGATACTCCTCCAATTGGAAATATTTACACTTCATTATACTAATGAATGAAAATTATTTATCAAAAAATGCTTTGGTAACTGACAAAGATAACAAGATATGGCACTATATAACTTAGTTTAAATTTGCAGCATAGTACAACAAAATTAACTAAACTAACATGAATAAACAATCTTTTTGATGTGTTTAGAAAATTAATTAACACAAATTTAGATATAAAACTGTGAATAGATTTTTAATACCATTTACTATTACAAGGGATTCCCCTGATAAAACACATAGAGAGATTTTTGGTTTATGGGAAAATAGTAACTTATTTTGTTGGTTGCAATGCATTGAAAACCAACAAGATTTGAATACACAGAGTATATTGTCAACTTATGGCCTATCCCCTAATGACTGGTTGATCCTTCAGAGTGTCACATCATACACCAAGGATCTGTGTAGAATAATACATATCTCATTCTTCAAAACCGTACCTAAAATTATAAACTGGATTTTTGGAATTTTATATAAAAATATCAATGTTAAGAATGAATTATCATATCTATATAACACTTTGTCTATAAGACAGCTCCTAAAGATTCTTACTGGTAATACCTAACTAAAGGGTTTCAAGTATCATTATCAATGGAAGCTAAAACAAACATTTTATTTTCAGTTAAACTAACTTCTTATTCACAATTCTGGAGGATTTTTCATTGGAAAGTTCTATACAGATCCTTTTTGACACCTGAGAAACTCTCAAAAATGAACCCTTTAAACAGCAAGTTATGTTGGAGATGTCATATGTCCACTAATGCTGATTGGTCTCATGTTTTTTTATGACTGTACTAATATTAAACCATACTGGAATGAGAACAACACATTTCTTCAAGCTATCTATTACTGATATATTTGTTTTGACAAAGTATTTCATTTTATTGAATGTTGTTAATCTGGGCATACTGGGGCAATGCAGCAATTGCCTCATTTACACAGACAACCCTCTCCTCCTACCACCCAACACTGCAACCTGTGAGAGATGCACTTACATAGCCAAAATGGAAGCAAAGCTCTCTCCACCCAAGATTGTGCTAGACAGTCAAGAGGAGAAGGTTAACACCCACACTACACCTCAAGCAACACATAGCCCTTCTAAACCCACATCACCAACACCCACATATAGCAACACTAAATCCACATATGCAAAGGCCCTTAACTGTAACCTGCCCAAGCAACAAGGACCTCTGAAGCTGAAATGCAAACAAACACCAATCACAACCAAAGTGTCACATAGTTCACAACACCAGTGTGCCACCCAACAAGAGCCCCTAAGGCAAGACAATGTCCCTAACACTTTAGTCATAGGTGACTCTATAGTCCAGCACACTGATGTCCTACTCACCAGGTTAAACAAGGAGAAAATTACAGTCAGCTGCCTGTCGGGTGCCAGGATCCGCCACATAACACATGCACTCAAGTCACTCCACAACAAGTACAGATATGACTCTGTCATTGTCCATGTTTGAGTGAATTACTTGAGACGTACCTCCCTGGACTACATGAAAAGAGACATGGAAAAGCTCTTGGATCATGTGGACCAGGCAGGTATGACCCTAGCCCTGAGAAGCATCCTGCCTTCGCCCAGAATGATACCACAATATAAGTATAAAATGATTGACTTCAACAATTGGCTAAGCTTCTGGTGTCATTCAAAGGGGATCCAGTATCTGTCTGCCTGGGATGACCTGATCGACAGACCATGATGCTTTGCCAGAGATGGTCTGCACCTGTCGCCCCTTGGATTCAGGTTACTGGCTAAGGCTCTTGCCACCCCTATAGTGCATTTTTAGGCAAAGCTCAAAGGACAAAACCATCACCGTAACAGGTACAAGCATGCAAAATCTGAAGGTAACGCTACTCAATGCTAGAAATCTAAACCTCAAAATGCACTCTCTTGAGGCACTCCTAAAAATGGAGAACATCGATATCTGTGCAGTAACTGAGACCTGGTTCAAGGCTCCAGAGAGCACCTCTACAATACCAGGCTACAACTCTTACCACACTTTTCAGCCACCAAACCAGGACCGAAACACTAAAGGTGGAGGAGTGTCAGTATTCACTAAGGATATTCACACCACCAGGCTAGTTGCCCAACACAATGCATCTGAAATTCTCCAGGTGCAACTAACACTATGTAAGACTGCAATCCAAATTGTAGCTTGCTACAGATCCCCCACCATACCCCAAGATTCTCACTACACCTTTCTAAACATACTGGAAAATATTAAGATAGAACCAAACACCCTAATACTGGGTGATTTTAACTACCCTGCCATTAACTGGGAAAACTACTCATGTACCAACACCTTTGCCCAACAGTTCTTGGAATTCATAAATACCAATGCCCTGGATCAACTAATCCATAGTCCACCAGGGGCTCCAATATCCTAGACCTGGTCATTACCAACATGGCAAATCAATACTCCACACCTATGGTCACCCCCTCGTTAGTCAGGTCTGACCATAAGCTAATCACCCTTAACATCCACATCCCATCCCCAACCCCCAGTAAGGAAACCTCCATGAAAAACTTCTCCAAAGCCAACTTCATGCTACTCAAGTCATAAGTGACAAACTTCATGACACCCATGCAGATGGGAACTGAAAGTTCAACTGCTGAATCCTACACTAAGGCACTGTATGAGCACATCCACTCATGCATGAATCGTGCCATCCCAAATAGAACCAAGATGCTCTCATCCAAAAAACAGAAGCCAATCTGGTGGTCCCCTGCCATAAACAAACTTTACAACAAAATGAAGAAACTGTTGCAGAAAAGAGGAAAATCCCAGGATGCAAAAAACTCCCTTACCAGCCTCAGCAAGAAACTGAGATCCCTCATAAAATCCTCCAAAGCTAGTCACGGAAATAAAATTGCCAAAGATTCTAAAGACAACCACAAGGCATTCTATAACTATGTCAAGAAACTAAATGTCAATGTTCAGATCTGCTCTGAGCTAAAACAGAATGGCATTAAATATACTGATCCCAAGGATATTGCCAATATCCTGGCAGATCAATTCAGTGCCAACTTCATCCCCCTCTCACCCCCCTAAATGGCCCATCTTGATATCGTAAGACTGCCAAATTCCGGTAATAATGGCCACACAGGTAAAAAATGCACTCTCCAAAGCTAAGAATACAGCATCCATGGGACCAGATGACATCCTGGGCTGTGTACTACATGAACTACAATATGAACTGGCACCTCACCTAAGTGTCATATTTAATCATAGCCTCACCTCAGGTTTCGTGCCCACTGAGTGGCGCAGAGCTACAGTTATCCCACTCCACAAGGGGGGATCCACCTTGGATCCCAGAAACTACAGTCCCTTCAGTCTGACGAGCCTTATCTGCAAGGCCATCAAGAGTATTATCATGGGACTTATAAACAAAGACATTGGCAACCTTCAAACACTGGACCCCACCCAGTTTGGGTTCGTGAAGAGCCGATCTTGTCTCCTGAACCTGATTGACTACTTTGTATCAGTCTCCAGAGCCATGGACATGGGTAAGGTGGTCCACACAGCCTATCTAGACCTTGCCAAGGCCTTTGACACCATCTCCCACTCTGGAATCATAGATAAACTTACTAAGCCGGGCAATGATCCCTACATCACCCAATGGGTTGCTAACTGGCCTACTGATAGAACCCACACTGTAAAAGTAGCCGACTCCAAATCCAGCTCCAGACAAGTGACAAGTGGAGTACCTCAAGGTTCAGTCCTGGGACCACTCTTGTTTGGCATCCACTTCTCTGAAGTACAGGCCAACACTAAGAGACTCTGGCTATCAGAGTCTGCAGATGACTGCAAATGGGGAGCCATTATTGAATCCCCAAATGATGTGGGTACTCTACAAAAGGGCCTTACAGAAACAGATGCTTGGTACCAGAGCCATGGGCTCAAGCTCAATGCCAAGAAATATATAGTTATCCACTTTGGGAAAAAACATGTACCCATGAATTATCATATAGGTGGCAGTACACTAAACACCAAAAGTGTGATAAGAGACCTAGGGACACAGGTGGACAGCGGTCTCACCTTTGATAACCACATCACCACAACAGTCAGGAAATCCTTCTATGTGGCACATCTCATCACTAAGGGCTTTTCATCCAGAAAAAAGGATGTCATTGTCCCACTGTACTCATCCCTCATTAGACCCATTATAGAATACAATGCCCCATTTGGTATGTACCTCTCAAGACAACTGCAACAACTGGAAAGGCCACAGAAATACCTCACTAAAAGAATCACAGGCCTAAAGCAGATGCCCTATGCTGACCGCCTTAAAAAACTCCAGCTATACTCTGTCACATAACATCTACTCACAAGTGATCTCTGCTTAACATACAAGGCCATGTCAAACCCAGAGCTGTTGGACATGCTACACTTAAAGAAATCCCAATCCCTCAGAGTCACATGCTCCAGGGATCTAAACCTTGTCATCACAATAAACAAACATGCTGGAGGGATAAATTCCTGACCCAGAGACTCCCCAGACTCTGGAATAGATTTCCCATACATGTCATGCAGAGTGCCTCTTTGGCCCTCTTCAAAAGGAACCTTGACAATTGGATGGGAGAAAGGAAATTCACCCCAGGGATCATGTCAGTCACCCTGCTAAACACAGGCCCAGGGAAGTAAATAGTGTGGGAAGAAATAGCCAGGGAATTGTTATGACTAAGCTTGCATACGCCCTAGGGCTGATAGCCTAGTACCAACCTATGAACCTATTAATAGTAATAATATGAATAAAGATGATCTGTATTTGTTGTGGACAATGTTAGCAATGGCCAGTAAATGTATAACTAGAAGATGGAACTCTAATGTAGCACCCGCAATGGAGGAATACCTATCATCACTGAAGAAATGCATACTATTGGAGAAAAAAAACTAAAGAGTTAAGAACTTTTCCTAAGCAATTGGTTAATAGTCCATGAAGTAAAGTTTTGAATTTGATTAATACCCTATAGATGGAACCAAACTCTTCCTAACTACCATAGTTTATATATTAACTTATTACTTAACTACAAATGTTTTTATCTGAATCCTTTTTGTCAGGTTGAATGTAAATACTGTAAATAGTTATTGAATGTTATAAATGTATTAACTTATTGTGTTATTTCATCAAAATAAAAATAATTTGAGTAAAAAAATAGAATTAGAGAGCATTTATATGCTATCAGCAGATGCAATAAGAGAAATGCCCTCTACAAACATGTGAAATGTGCAGTCACTGATCATTGGTTTAAATTCATGGTGTTAGAAATTTTTAAGCCTGCATTGAGAAGGGGAGATGTTAGAACCTACACAGAGTACCTTGAGATAAAATGGATTGCCCTTCTACAAGCAACTAATGGGAAATGGATTAATGATCATATTCCAATTAAGCCATTATTAAGGTTATGTGGTCTTAAACATTAGTATAATAAATGATGTTAGAGTGGTTTGAGTTAGATCTGATGAAGTACCTAGTTTGGTATGAAAGCACTCATCTTTTATTTTATTCTTTTGTATTTTAAGTCACGTTTTGAATTAAATGTTTTACGCCACTTTTGCCTGCCAGTTTTTCATTTTGTTCTCATTTTCTGTTCCATTTTACTGGATGCTCCATTTTTGTTTTGATTACTGTGTTCATTCCAGGAGCATGGCAGAAGGCATTGCTAATGATGTGGATACCATTACTGAGGCTAATTAAGTTCCCTCTTTCTCTGGACAACTTGATCAGTTACTTGGTGTGGAGTTCAACCCTCTACTTTCTGTGGATACTAACTCTGTAGAGGGTTCTCACACACAGAATGTTAGAACTGATACCTATGAAAAGTTTATGCTAAGTTTTCATCGGTACAAGAGACTGCAATGGCAAAGGCTTCACTTTGAAGCATGCTTGAAGCATAGAGTAAATCCCAGAGGTTTACACATCTGCAAAATGCATACATATGGGAACTCTCTACCAGATTTATTGAAAGAGTGGCAGACTTATAAAAGTGCTGGTTATATACACTTACTTTTGAAATTTTTCACTCCCATAGAAAGTAAGTTACGGAGTGAAATTATGGAATAAGTGCTTGATCTTAATCTTGCCATAGAATTTTTGCCATATAAATATAAATTAGATGAGTTGTTTGCGGGCATTGCTTTATATGATAAGCATCTGCTGGATGCTAAAAAGAAGAAACTTTGCAGGGATATGAAAGATTTTAACACAGGGCATATTTTTTCATAGTTGGACGAGAAACGTTCAGCTAAAAATTCTGACCAATTGGAAGATGAGAGCACTGCTAGCCAGTCCAATGGGACTGACAATGTAAATAATGGAGGAGGCTCTTTGGAGTCAGCATGTACTGATCATGCTCTACTTGCAAAGGTAGACGCTCTGATACACAACTCAGGAGGTTTCTCTGATACCTCTGATAATATATTGTGCTCAGGGTCGAAAGAATGGACTCTTGTGGCAGAATCTAATGGCCAGTTGTTCTCAGGTATCACTGAGCATGTGAATGAGATACAGTCCAGTGGAAATAATATGTCTGTAGCCAAACAATCTTTTTTACTGCTTCAAGCACTGGTACTACTGAAAACAAAGCAGAGAGGGAGATCTGCGAGCCATGACAAGAACATTGAGAAGAGTCAATTGGTGCATGAGCAACAGGAGAATGGACCAGTGGTCCACAGCAAAGTGTGGAAGGTCTGATTATTTATTTTTTATTTTATTTATTTATTTAACATTTGTTGACCGAGAATGTCCGACTAGGTTTCACAGAGCCTGTTTTCAGCGGGTCTTTGGAATTATTAACATTTTGTCAGTTGTTTTAAGTTTTGAGCAGAATAGAATACTTAACTATGGACTTAATTTCATACCTGCTGGATACTCATCCCTTACTGATGTCATTAATGACTTAAAATTTTTTGTGCGCAATATTTCTTTAAAAATGGAGTTTGGGAATAATGGCTTTGTGAATCCTTCCCTTAGGAAATCCACTGTATTTAATCCTGTGAATACTCCCTTGGTAGAAGCCTTTTATAAGCTTTGTAAGGGTGATATTTATAAATATTTTACTAACAAATATGGGAATAATTTTAAAAATATGAGCCAAGATGAATTTAATGCTCTGTTAGAGTTGGTTAAGCATGATGCCATATGTTTCTGCCCTGATGACAATGGAGGCGGAATAGTTATTATGGATTCTACAAACTATATGGATAGAATGTATGTGATGCTGAGTGATGAACATACATATGCTGAGACCACTAAACCTGATATATTGAAACTAGTTGATAGAATACATATATATATCAAAGACTTACTGAAGGAAGGAATGTTAGATAAATCCTTCTTAGCTGAGAATCCAGCAATACCTCAGATTTAAGGGTTGCCCAAGGTACATAAAAGCTCTATTAATCCACCAATGCGGCCAGTAGTTTCTAGTAAAGGATGAGCCACAGAGCCCATGTCTATATTTGTTGAGAAGGAACTTCATCTGGTTCTCACTAGAATTGGAAATATACTAAAAGACACCAAATATTTTCTCAGCAAATTATATGAATAGTCCCAATGTAGATTTTAGCGATGATGTTCTTTTGGTAACTATGGATGGTAGCTCACTTTTTACATGTATTCCCAATTCCACTGGGATTGATTATGTCAGGCTGTTTTTAAGACAGCATTCAGGTTATACTAATGAAAATATATACTTAATCTGTAGCCTTTTAGAAATTTTCCTGAAACATGATGCTTTTGTTTTCACATATAGTTTCTTTCCTTAAGTGTACAGGAATAGCCATGGGCACAGTTTGAGCAAATAGTTATGTCAACATCGTTATGGCTAAATGGGAATATGATAATGTGTTTTGTGATGGTAACATTTTCTCTAAGTTTATGTTGTACTATGGCCGCTTTGTGGATTACATATTTTTTTGTATGGGACAATATAGCTGAAGTACTGCATGAATTTGTAAAATATTTAAATGATACTACAGATTTTCTCCACTTTACTTATAACTATTTTGCTGAAAGCATTTCATTCTTGGAACTTACAGTATTTAAGACATGGGGAGATTTAGAAACTAAGTTACTTAACAGACCTTGTAAGAAAAATAATGTGATTCATGGCCGGAGTATGCACCCAAGACATGTTAAGTGGAACGTATTGAGAGGTCAATTCTTTAGAGCACACATCTGCATATGAGAGACAGTGATATGTATGATTCATTTAATAATCTGACCTCTAATTTTTTGGATAGAGGTTATGCTAGTACTGAAATTACTATGCTACAGAATTAAACTATTCTGTTAAGAGACACCCGCACAAAACCATTCTTTGAGAATCAGACAGCATTTCGTAATGCTAGAGTCAGTGAGTTAGGGCACCCTATACGGATGAACCTCACTTTTTCGAATGACACTGGTTTCATTTGTAATATAATCAATAAGCACTGGAGGGTGTTGACATCAGACAAAAAGTGCAAGGAATTATTAGGTGATAGGCCCTATTTTGTTTCAAGAATCATCCCTCCATTAAGAAAATGTTATGCTACAGACCTCTATCTCATACTAACACCAATAAAAATGGATGCAGAACTGGTACATATCCTTGCCATCACTGTAATATTTGTAGGTACATTAAAACAGATGACCAATTTGTGCATCTCGATGCTGAATGTGTCTTTAATATTGATTTCTATGTTAACTGTAGCAGTTGCAATTTAGTATATTGTGCAAGCTGTGAAATCTGTAAAGTCTTTTACATCGGTAAAACTAACCGGTGTCTTAGAGACAGAATTAGACAGCATTTATATGCTGTCAGCAGATGTGATGAGAGAAATGCCCTCTCTAAACATGTGAAATGTGCAGGCTCTGATAATTGGTTTAAATTCATAGTGTTAGAAATTTTTAAGCCTGGGTTAAGAAGGGGAGATGTTAGAACCTACACTGAGTGCCTTGAGATAAAATGGATTAAAATTCTGCAAGCAACTAATGGGAAAGGGCTTAATGATCATATTCCAATTAAGCCATTATTAAGGTCATAGTATATTTAATGATGTTAGAGTAGTTTGAGTTAGACTTGATGAAGTACATAGTTTGGCATGAAAGCGCTCATCTTTTATTTTATTCTTTTGTATTTTAAGTCAAGTTTTGAATTAAACGTTTTATGCCACTTTTGCCTGCCAGTTATTCATGTTGTTCCATTTTACTGGACGCTCCATTTTTTGTTTTGATTTTTTTTTTAGATTGTTTGAATTGGTTTTGGTCAGTTTTAACCTGCATACTAATCATTCAGAAGGATTATTGTGGATGCTTATCTGGTGTTGTTATTAACGGTTAGTTGTCATTATATTATTGAGGGACAAGGGTTCAGAAATAAAGATAAACTTTAACTATTTATGTTATAGAGTTAGAAAGTAGTTAGTGCAACATTTTTTATTATCCTTTTCATGAAAGGTACAAAATTTTAACTCAAATATGTGTTATTTAGTAAATTCAATGCTTGATGATTTGCTAGAACTAGTACATTTTATGGCAAACAGCTATTTTTTATGAGACAGACTTTGAAAATGCAATCGGTTCAGTGGTATGGCTTTTGTCATTATTATGTTGCTATATTTACATTTCAGATATTTTGCTGGTTTGTGGTTTTGAGGCTGTATATGGTTGTTTAAGTAGTAGTGGTAGTGATTGTTGAAGTTTTATTTTATGTGCATTTTTGAAGACTTTAACAGAATATGTTTATTTACACTCACTAAGTAGCAAAGTGCTTTTATCGAGTGAAAAAACTGGCCACCGTTTATTTTTTTCCAGTCTGAGTTTTACTGCATTTTAATATACTGCCTTGAAGCATCACACTTGGTTTTGAGTAGGCATTACTCCTTCATTAATACCCTGCTGGAGAAGAATTGCTCTCTAATACACTTTTAATATTGCAAATGTCCATTTTCTAAAAATGAAGAAAAATACTTTGAATGCCATAAGAACTTGCCATTGGTCATGCAACCGAGTTGAAAATGCATACATGTCACCAGGCAATATAGAAATACAGTAACGTCAAAACTCCCAGTGAAGGCATCAGTTGCTTAATGTATTCATGTTGCAATGAGTCCATTTTCAGTACATTATAGGTGCATGGTTCTAATTCCATGAGAGCATGGTGTTGCTTTACAATGTTGTGCCATTACATTACAATATTTCCTTTTGTTTTGCTTTCTCTATGGCATTTCTTTGAGTATTTCAGTGTCATACATTTCTAGTACCTGATTTCAGGGGTTACCTTGAAAGATGTATACACCAGTAGCTTATGCGATTCCTTCTACAACATAATATACTCACACCAACTCAACATGGCTTCTGCCCTCACCACAACACATCCACTGCCTTAATATTCTTTACAGACACAGTGAACAGGGCTAGAGAAAAAGGAAACAATGTATTCCTAGACCTCTCTAAAGCCTTTGACACAGTTTCCCACCCCCTACTTCTGGACACACTCGCCAACTTACATTTTTCTCATAATATAATACAATGGTTTCAGAGTTACTTACAGGATGGGAAACAAACTGTAAAATGGGCGAACTTTCCCCCTTTCTCCATAATCCTACAGGTGTCCTGCAAGGCTCCATCCTTGGTCCCCTACTATTTAATATATTTACAAACAACCTACATAGTTCCGCATCCCCTGGAACTCATTCAATATGCTGATGATTCTACAATTCTTTGCATCTGTTGCACTCCTCCCAAACTATTCTCCACCACACAAAAGTCCTTTACTGCAGTTGAAACCTCGCTAACAAATGAACAACTTTTTCTTCACCCAAAATATCCCTCATCAGGTATAGAGCAATTCAAAATATACTTGACATTTAATACAACTACAGTACATCAAACGTCTTGGAGTCATTATAGATAATTAACTGAAATTCGACCTACACATCCAGTAAAATATTAAGAAAATTTGGTCTTCTCTACAGAAACAAACACTTCCTAAGCACTTCAGCTACAATCACCCTGGCTAAAACTTTTCTGCTTCCTACTCTTCCCTACGGTGCTACCATTCTTACCTACTTACAAACTTCCTGTAAGTCCAAACTGGAGCAGTGCTATAACAAAGTGGCAAAGTTTGCCACAAACTTTAAATACAGTACTCATCACTGTAGACCTCTGCATGAACTTCACTGGCTTGAACTCCCCGATCAACTCTTCTATATCCAACTATCAACACTGCATAACTTTGTTTACATCACTCTGGCTGTCCAGCACTAAGCCATCTAAATGAGCTACACCAACCAAACAGTACTCTAACATCTGAGGACAAAAAACTGCTGAACATCACCAAAATTTCAAATAAAAATCTGGACAGTGTCTCTACTCTTGCTCTGTAATAAAAGTATGGAATTCTCTCCCCTGATGCTATTAGGTCAAATCCCAGTCCATCAGCCTTCAAAATGTCATTAAAACAACATAACAACACTTGGCTATGCACCTGCTTTACTCCAGGCTAATCTCAATTCCATTTCATCTTTCCTACTCCCCCGTTTTTATGTCAAATGTGTATATAAATATATGTGTTTGTATATAGTATATAATTTATATTTACATTAAATTTGTTTTTTTGGGATCCAGTCAGGATGTGTGTTTATAAGAAATAAGTTATCTAAGAGGAATATCAGGTTAAATCAGTCAGGATATGTTATAGTGAGAAGGAAATATTGAGGTATAGGGAAGGTTTCAGATGTTAATGGTGAAGTGGCAAAGATGATAGACAAAGAAAGGAAGTTTGGATTAAGTTTTAAAAAAGGAAGAAGAAAAAACAAAAAGATGAGCAGCATTGTGGGTTTGGTTTTTCTAACTAGTAGTTACAATGAAGATTTAAAGGTGAAGTTTGTTTTGTTTAGAGATTTGGAGGTTAAGAGGTATTGGTTTATTGTATTGTTGATATAGAATTGGACCAGGGTAATGATGTGTCTGAAGATTGATAAGATAAGTTGGTGGAGAAAATAGTTGTTTTAGGTTAAGTTGGTTCCAGACAGGAGCATGTTCTAGTTTGGGAGAGCTGTGCCAAAGTGAGTTGTACATGGAGAGGACAACAAGTGGTTTTAAGTTGGAAGTTTAGAAGTTATTAGAGTAAATTAAATGGCATAAGAAGAAAGTAGAGGGTGGAGAGGATTGAAGGTAAGGTGGTCCAGGTGAAGGGTGTATAAGGAAGGCTGTTTGGGTTCTAGAGGTCCAATCTTTTGTGCTACTTGTTAGGAAGGATTGATGTGGTAGTCAGAATTAGATTATTGTCAAGTGTAATACCTAGTAGTTTTGTGAAAGATGTGTGAGTAATATATTAGTTGTCAGTGGAAGTAATGTAAGCTAGCAGAAGAGAGTAGTTTTGTGGGTGAAACAGTAAGTAATTTATAAGTTTAGGGAAGGAGTAGACAATGTTTAGAACCACTTTTGTTAATAGGAAAAGGATTTAGAAGTTTAGAGAAGGGTGAGTTGACTTTAAGAAGAGGTGGAAGTAATGGTGGATTTGAAGTTTTTGGTTTTAAAGTGGGTGTAGGGTTGTATAATGACTGGAGGTCATTAATAAAGAAGATAGAAAAAAGTAGGTAAAGATAATAAATACAGTGGCACTAAGATAGTAAATAGGGAAGGAGGGTAGATAGTGACCAGATAGTGAAGTGGAGAAGCTACTGGGAGGGTAAGATATGAAGTTCAAAAGGAGAGGGAGGATCTTAGATTTGAGGGGAGAGTTTACAAGACAAGGAGAAAGTTATAATTATAGTAAAGGCTTTTGATATTGCTTGAGAAGAAGAAGTGAGTTAAGAGAGATGAGAGTTTTTTATGGTTGTAGGGTTATAATTGAGGAGGTTGATATTAGGTTAGTAATGCAGTAGTGGGAGTGGTGAAGTATCTGAATCTATTGGCAAGTGGGTAGGTTATTAGAAGGTGGTTTAGTGGTTGTTTATGTGGTTATTTTTTTTTTTTGATTTGCTTTTATAGGTAGATTTAGTGCTATGGGACGAAGTTAGAGATAGTATTAGACCCGAAAGCTAAGGAAGGGAAATGAATGGATATTTTTTTTCCAGAGAGAATGATAACCTCCTTTACAGATCTTTCTATTTTGGAGGGGATGGGGATAGCAGTGGGCTTGGCTCCCTTATTGAGGTACTCTGCAGAAGACTGTCGGCAGATGGGGTGAGTGGTAGGTTTAAGTTTTGAGAGATTGGATAATAGGGCGGAGGTTGCTTGGGTGAAGTGAGGGAGAGGGAGTAGTTTTGTACTAGGTGAGAGTAGTTTAGTAGTGTCAGGAGAAAGGTGTAGTTTGTAAGAGTTTTGGTGAAGAAAGAAAAGAAAGGAAGATTTGCTATTGGTGATTATTTATTTGTGGATCTATAGATCAGAATTGGTATTGGTGTGAGGGATGAGGATTTGTGACTTACATTACTTTTGGGCAATTTTTTGGTTTTTTTATGCAGATTATTAGTTTTAGTTCTTGTTTCTTCTTCTATGTTAATAGTTCTTTGTTTTTGTTTCTCAGTTCCTTAAAGTTTTTTTTCAATTTGGTCAATTTGGTTTTTGGTAGCCCATTTTGTTCTGATTCCATTTATCAATTTTTTTTTTATTTCTGCTGATTAATGGTTTGCTTTTTTTTTTATTTTGTTTTTATTTTCATGGTTTTGGTGGTGGGATCGATAGGAATGGATGGATAAAGTATTCAAGTTTAACTTCAAGTTGAAGTGAGATGTTCAGAAGTGGACTGACTTTCACAACAGTAATATTAGAAAGTGAATTATCAGCAAATGTTAAAATGCGTAAAGTTTTTTGTATGTGGTATTTTAAGAGTTAGGATTGGTTTATGTGGTGACAGTGTATGCAGGAGGGAGGGTTGATGATAAAGGTCATCTGGAAGGATGCCTGTGTTTGGCGATTTGCAAGGGAGTATTAGTATTAAATATAGTCAGAATCCAGTCCAGTATTATTGGTTTTATTAGTTTTTTGGGGATCATTTGAGAGTTGTTGGGTTTGTTGGGAAAGTAAGTTGGGGTGGATATTGTTAGGTTAATGGAAACTATATCTGATGTTCCAAGACTAAATGTCTCTCTTATAACTTGATGATAGTATGGGGAATATGGTTGATAGTAGGTGTTGTGATTATATCCAGGGCAGTGATTCTATTATGCAGATGATACAGATGATACTATATTGATATTTGTTTTGTTTTGAAGATTGATTTCGAAATGCTGATACATTATAATGGTAATAGTCAGATTTAAGGAGTATTAATTTGGTTTTTGTTTTTTTGTTTTATACCCCCTCCTCCTTTTGCTCGATGGTCGGGAGTCCTAATGATGTTATAACCAAGTGGGGTGATTTCACTGTTCATTAATTGAAGGTTTTAAAGTTTCAGTTAAACAAAAATATCAAATTGATATACTTCTAGAAGGGGCATAAAGTTGACTAGTTTTGTTACAGATACTTAATTATTTATAGATGGGCAATAGACAGAGAACAAGTGGTAGAGAGAATGAGAGGAGAGAGTTGTTTTGTTTTGTGTTTGTAATGGTTTCATTATGATGTGGATGTGGGCCTGGATTAGGATGAATATCTCCATGAAGGTAGAGAAGAGAAGTCACGAGATATTTTTGTTGTTTATTTATATAGTAGTATATTTTATTTTTCTGGTTTTAGGATTTTGATTTGAAGTGTGCTAGTTATGGTGGCCTATAATAGGGTTGGGGTATGTATGGTTGGGTTTAAGAAGGTAGGAGAGAAAATGTGTTGTTGTAGAGGTAGTTGTGTGTTGAAGGAATTGAAGAGAAGGAAAGAAGTGGATGGATGTTCATAAGAGGTTAAGAGGTAAGTAGATATAAGAGAAGATATAAGTAGCAGACAGATAAGTATCACTCAAACATAAACAAAAACATTGTTAATTACACATACTACATCTTAGTTACTACATATTGCGGCAGAGGTTCATGTCAGTGGAAGTTTATCTTGTATCTGTCTTCAAAACAATCTCTATCAAGTACTAATCACTTGCAATGCATATATGAAGTAAGGCAAAACTTAGTACTTGCATGTAACAGCTTGAAATTGATGTAACATTGTACACAGAGTAGGGGAGGATTTTTAACTCTTAACTGATGCATGATGTTTACGCATGTTCATTTTTTACTCTTACATAGTGTTCTAACATTCCCATAAAATGAGTGTTTTCTGACTCCCTCACTATAAATTTTTTGTGGCTCAACTGATAAAGCATTACTCTAGAAAGTATCAATTAGGCATGCAGGGGTTCAAATCCATGGATGTCTAACTTATAACAGTATAATAAACAATCCATACTATGCACTAATCCCTTAGAATGAATATATGAAATAAGGCTAAACTTAGTATGTGTATGTGACAGTTTGGCACTGATGTGTTCATTGTCAAAACATTTGGGAGAGGGTTTTAATCCCCCTGATGGTTGTATGCCATTTACCAATGTTCATTTTCAGTCTTCCACATTGCTCCAGCATTGACTTAAAATGTGTGTTTTTTAACCACATAACTATAAGTTTTTCTGTGGCTCCAATTAGTACTTCACAGCTATGGAAAGCATACATTAGACAGGCAGGGGTCCAAACCCATGGGGATTTACCTTCCCAGCATGCATGATAAACATTCCGTACTGTGCATTAATATTATAATATGAAAATGTGATGAATGATAGCATAACTTGTATATGACAGTTCATAAGGCTCAGTCTACTCAAGCAGTGAAGTGTACATTGTCAAAACACTGACACAATACCAGTCTGAAATAAAATACAGCTACTGCCATTATTTGAACTCCTTTGATGGCTAACTGTACTTCTGCAAGTACTCTTACTGTGCCTTCCATTACTTGGGATTGAAATTCCCTGGGGACTGGATGTTGTTTTACAGACATCTAGTTTACAGTTTGCACATTTGCTGCATTTCCATGATATGAGTGTTTTATAACCCCTTTACTCTCTTTGCTGTAGTGACTTAACTTGCTAATGCACTGCTAAGACAACTTTCAGGGGAAAGGCATGGGCTCAATTCCCTTGAGGTCTATCTCAGGCCAAAGGAAGGAGTATAATAGTATAAATGAGGGTAGGAACAGCAGTCTGACACACTGTTAAGAATACACAGCCCTGCCTATATCACTAGTAAAAAGTGTGTGTGTGCGTGTGTGTGTGGAGGGGGGGGGGGCAGCAGCTTGATGCTCTGTGGAAAATGCAAAGCCCTGAATATAACAATGAGAAAGTGGTAGCAGCAACCTGATGTACTGTTACAAAATACAATCCTGGTTAAGTTAAAGGGATAGGTGCAGATGTTCATAATTGATGAAAGGTCTGGCTTTGGCTGGAAGTGAAAGGAGAGCCTATGTGTTAGTAGAAGTCTATAATTGAGTCCTACTAGAAAACTGCAGTTATTAAGTTAGTGAAATATCAATTCAGTATAGAAACTGAAAGAGAAGAACCCATACTGCATGATATGTAACATTGCTTGAAAATTCTAGTCTCTAAAGTAATGATGCACGTATCAAGACAGACAAGCAGAGACCCACAGTGAAAAACCTTTAAAATATGAAAGAAAACCAGAACAGATGAGGTCAAAACTAAGAGATAGTCAGAAATACATTGGTGAGAGTAAGTGCTTAAAAAGACATACGTTACTGATGTAAAAGTAAAGCAACTGCCACAACCAAACACAAAAGTGTATTAGTAGCATAAACTGTCTTTAGCTTTCAACTTCTTTGCTCAAGCATCACAGATACAGCTAAAAGTAATTTGTGGGGAACAAAGCACCAAAATTAGGGACAATTTTTAAATATCAATCTAATTCACTGTGCAAGGTTAACAGAATGATATTCTTTGCATAAAAATGCATTTTATGAATTATAACAAGTGGGAAACTATAATGTTTGGTATTATTAACTCACTGCAATATTTAGTGAATTATTTGTGGACAGATCCCCCTGCACCCCCAATATGGGGAGAAAGGCACCCACCAACATATGTTTTCCAACAATGTGGTTCCTGTGCATTGGAGGAAAGGAATATTCTGAGAAATGACAGTCTCGGACGTAATATAAGTAATTATGGATTTTGGCCTTTCAGTCTGCACATTTTGGGATTCAGCAATGTAAGTCTGATATTTCAAATAGTTACTGGTTTAATATTTGTTCTAGGGAATTTCCATTTATTAGGTCTGGTAATTTCTGGGCATGGTCAGCTTTGGAGGTGTAGGTTCACTAATGTATCAAAGGATACTTCAGACCATCAAAAAGGAATTTCTCATAATGGGTAGTTCAGTGAGCACCTTGCTGAATCTTGTGTCATCATTTGAGAATATGAAAGGTGTCCTGTAATGAGCTGTAACTTGACAATATGATTTGTACAAGATACATTGTAGCTTAATGAGTTCAAATTGTGAGTCTCTGGGAATATGCCTAGTGCTAATGGGGTCTCTAACAAATATTGAAGTGCCCCGCAGTTTCCCCCAGGTCTAAATGCAAGGTACACAGAAAACCCAGATATGGAGGGAGTCCTATCTACAATAAAACCAAGTATGAATTACAACACATGTATGGATGTGTTCAAGTTGCAGGAGTGACTAAAATATGGTATTAAGAATTATTTCATTACTTTGATGTAATCAGAGTTGGAACTTGAATTAGCTGTATTTTTATCTGTAATGTTTGGATGTCCAACAGCTGGACTCTGCATATAAAAGACACCAAGAGGACAGCAAATGTGTTATCCAATACACAAAAGCCATGTATTGAGAATTGAGTAGGCTGTTTTTGAAAAAGAAAACTGAACTGTCAACCACTGCTTCCCAAGTTGACACATACTGGACTCTTCTACTCACATTAACTGTTAGTCAGTTGTTGAAGCCAATTATATTTTTTGTATTTAGATATCATTCTTATTGTAATTAGGATTCCAGTCAGGACCATGGTCTTGTTTGCATTTGCCACATGCATACTAATATCCAATAAGTCTCTGCATGTCCCTTAGGGTTGAACATTTGAAGTAATTCACACTTATAATGGCTACAACAAAGTGATAGTTGTATTTGCCTGGTGTGAGAGATTGCAGAGCTCTCATAACATCATGGATATTAATGCCAGAGAGACAACTAATTGTAACTCTGTCCTTGTCTGGCCTCATAAGTATGGGGTGTCTGAAAAAAAGGTTGCCTACTACTAAGATATTTTTATTTGCAGTCCTGGAATTAGGGGTATTATATTGTCTACTTATTGCAGTCTAGTGACTCTTCACTGTGTCAAGAGGTAGTGTCCCTGGATTTTTTTCTGAAGCTTTATCTTTTGAGTTCTAGGTAATGGGAGGGGAAGACTTTCTGCCTACATTGGCATGTTAGTTTGTTATGTTCATGTCAAAATGTGGGTATTAGTGTGCAGTGCTCACAAAGCCACTTGTTTGGTAAGAAGATAATTGTAAAATATGCCTACACCTCCCAGAGACTGAATCACTTGTGTCAAGTAATGTGAAAAAGAAGTGAGACTAAAATATTTGTTTTCCCTGTCAGCCAGGTGGTCAGTGTCTTAAAAGGCTAAATGCACCTAATAATGCAATTAGTAGAACAATTTACACATGTTGCAGTCTACTGTGTATCTAGTAGCAATACGGTGAAGAGAAAGGACAACTTAACTCAACAATTGGCTTACATAGCAGCTTAGAGTAAACAAGCACAAACCAAAAATGCAATCCAAATGTAGCTTATGAAGAATGAATGGACTTGTGTAGAGTCCTGTATTTTAATAAATGGACAGAATATAGGGAATCACTAGAGTTGTTTAATAATTTGATTATGCAGAGAAGATTTGTGGTGGTGCTGCGGTAGCATTGTCGCCTCACAGTAAGACATTGTCCTGTTCAATTCTCAGCTAGAGCGTCGTCTGTGTGGAGACATGCTTGAATGGGCGTACCTTCATTGAAGGTTGTGCATCAGGGCTGGCAACTCGGCACATAAAAATCTACTGCCAATCATTAGCGGACCGGAGTTCCACTGTGGTGACCCCTAACCAGGAAAAGCTGAAAGACACAACAACAAAAGAGAAGATTTTTTTAGACCATAATGGCCTGAGAGGGTTGTAATGTTTAACAAGGCCTTATATTGTTCGATATTTGTTAGGTCTGCATAGTATGTTGTAAATAATTTTATGTTTTTTGAGAATTAAGTTGTTTAGTATGTTAAGCTAGTTTATTTTATTTAATACTTGGTAGTGGTGTGTTTTGTTAGGAAGATTTGCTAAAAATGTGGTTACCGTCTTGCATTTTTATGCCAGCTACTGGATGTGACATTTTTAAGTTTGTACATATTGGTGAGCCACATAGGAGAGTAAGAAGCAAGAGTGTGGTAGTTGTGTGTAGGGCATTATCTGTTAAATACAGTTTCACTTTTTTATAGTGCTCCTTCTTTGTTTGTTTTAACATTGTATGGTGAATGTATTCATCAGACATTAGATGGTGGGCTATAATGATCCTAAGTAGTTTTGTGTAAGTTGCATTTGCCACTGCAATATTTGTTACTGTGGTGATTTTGAAATGTGAGTGTTGGTTTAGTGGCGTATTTTTGGAAAATAAGATGAGTGCATTTATGTATTTATTTTTTATGTTGACACTGAGTTATGACTGGCAGTTATTTAAGCATTTCTCAATGTTACCAAGAGCTTGTGTAATTGTTTGAAACTGCGTTACAAGCTTGTGCTAAACGGATGATGGCAGAGTCATATATATTGTATTAAGAAGAAATTTGTTACAATCTTCTACATGTCATCTGTGAATACATTACATAGACATGGACCCAGTATGGATCCTTATGTGTGTCATTTGTGAATACATTAAGTAGACTTGGAACAAATATGGATCCTTGTGGAACACCTATTGTGATGCACTTCAAGGAAGAAGATGTTAGGTTTCATTCCTCAAACTGAGTTTTGCTTTGTAAAAAACTACAGTATTTTGGTGGCTGTGTCAGATAACCCTTATATGAGTATACAGTGTTGAATACTTTGGACAGATAAAGAAATAGGTCCACTACTAGGAAATTTCGATTCCCGTTTTGATTGTCATTATCAAGAAAAGTGATTAACATTGTTTTAATACACATCCTGGATGAAAACCAAGCTGAGTAGGAGAAATTAACTTACTTTTTACTAAGTGAGAAGTCATTTGCATATACATTCTTCCGATATCATTGTTATAAGCAATGGTATAGTTGTAGATCTCTATTTTGTGATTTCTGTTGTTGGTTCCTGGTTTATAAAGAGTTATGATATATGTCATTAACATAGGAAGGTATGTATTGTTCCATTATAAATCTGTTTAACAGAATTGTCACTGGGTATATTATTGTTGTTGCACAAGTAATCTACAGGTATGTCAGGCACAAGGGTGGTAGGTTTTATTTTTTGCAGTAATTTTCATGCACTGATCAGACACAGGATACAGTACAAACATTATTTTCTCTGCTGTATAGTAAGGGTGTAATATTTCCTTATTTTGATATGGCTGAGACAGATTCTTAAAAAATGGAAATTTTTTGTACAGACAATATTGTAATCTTGTTTCTTTTGCACGTGGATTTAATTGAGATAGTTTTCTAGGTGTTGTCAATGTATTGATATTGGTCTAGAATTGTTTTGATCATGCATTTTAGTAGATTATATATTGTTTAACTATTTTTATTTATCTTTGTGTATCATGTTTTTTACTTTAATTCTGAGGGTTTTATATTTTTGTACAGTGTTTAACTTTCCTATATGTCTCTTAGGATCATATTTTGTTTTGCCTCATATGATAGCCATGGTACAACTTTGTGTTTGCTCTTCTTTTTAGTGGTACCAGAGAGGTTAATATAGTTAGGAACTATTCCCTGTTTATTAGGTGCAGTCTAGGGGTTACCTATAGCAAATGGAACCAGCATTGTTTCACCACCCAGTATGAGGACATCTAAACAATATGACCTACTGCTGGGCCTTTGCCATTTACAGAACTATTTTCTTCTGGTCCTTTGCCATTTCTAGCATACATTATTGCACAGTAGTTTGTTTTTGTTGGAAAAGAATGCAGTTCTGCTGAACAGAGCTTTTCCCCTGCTGTAGGCCTCAGATAGCAACAAGGCTTTATGGCTTGCTTCCAGTTTTGCATTAATGATTGCAATGGTGTACAAAGGCATAACAATTTATGCCAAAATGTTTGATTTCTCCACCATTTTTACAAGGCAGCCTTCTATGGTTCTGTTTAAACTTGAACTTAGACAAAGTTTTTCAGTTAGCCAAAAAGTTGCTACTCTAAGCAGGAAGGAGTTTAATACAAGAGTTGCTTCAGTTTAAAAAATAAAACAAACAAACAAAAAAAAAAAGAAAACAAAGTAACTTGGAATTTATAGACTGGTCTGAGGACCCTTTTCAGCCATGACCCATTTGGAAGTGCACAGTGAAAGAGGTACAACAGAAATGAAAGTTGCTCTATTACACAAATGCTAGTGACCTCTACATTCCCTAATTTCTGATTATTTTCTAAAGCTAGTGAATTAGTTCAAAGAGACCAGTTGACATATCAGTTAAAGTCTTTGCCTCCCATGTACAAGGTACAAGTTTCAGTCTTGGTCTTCGGCCAATGCCTGTTTGGAATTTGTATATTCTCAGTGTGTATCTGTGAGTTCCTCCCACCTCTGAAAAACATGCTGAGTGTTTCCATCTCAAATTCAGCAATGAACAGAGCAGTGGGCAGCAGCATAGACTTTACATGGGGCCATATTGAGGGAAGGGTTTTAAGATCAAATGCTTTGGGCATCTACTGTGGTGCACAGTATCCTCAAGATAGGAGAACACAGATCACAGATTGTGTGCCATGGAAGGCTAACCACTTGACAGTCTAAAATATGCATCTAGGTGATTCAGTCATGTTGACTAATGTAACCAAAATGGGCATGGGTAGTTACCAGTGATAAATGGGTTGAGAACTCTGCCAACTCCAACCACTACACCAGGGACCCATGTTAACTGTCGGAGAGGTATATGTGCCCCTATTGGCCAGTGTGTGCCCACCATAAAGCCCAGCAGCCATGGGTCAATAAGCTACCAGTTGCTCAGCCTGTGTTGCCTTGGATAGCTCTGTTGAGTGAAAGCTGGACTTAAAACCAATCAACCTGCCAAACATCAACTAAAAATTGCTACAGGACAAAGTGGATGACATGATGGTACTGAAAAGGCTGAACACCTTCTGTATCCAAGAGGCAAACTGGAAGGGCAGTGCAGCAAAGCCACTTGGCTTTGGACCCAGATTCTACTAATCAGGAGGAAGACAGGCTAGAAATGGTGTAGGAATTGTGGTGAAAGACAGGCTTCAGAAAACAGTAAGGGATATCATCAGAATTAGTCAAAGACTCATGGCAATCAGACTCCACTGTAATTATAGGGCAGTACTCATAATCTCAGCCTATACCCCACAGTAGGGTTGTGATAGTGAGGAAAAAAGGACATTCATACAGCTGTTGTAGGATCTACTAGATAAAGCAAGTCAACATGAATTGGTGTTGTTAATGGGTGACTTGAACAGACAGAACAGGATATGAGGACTGTCTGAGTACACAAGGGTGGAGTAGCAGAAATAAGGAAGGAGAGGCTATTCTGGATTTCTGGATTTCTTTTCTGGATACCTGGTTTGAATGATGTTATTAACATCAAATGTTTTTTAAAACATCGCTATTTATGTACTAAAAAGTGAGACTGTTGTTTTTAAAGATTGGTTATAAAGTTTTTTATAAGTAGTATATCACAGTACTTTTATGCTATTTCAGGAGTTAATTGGTTAAGTGTTTAATTAAATTAATTATAGTTTAATTACAATTGAATAACAGCTTGCATATATTTTGGTGTGTTGTGTAATGGTCATTCTGTTCTGAAGAAGTCCTTTGGATGAAAGTGGTGATTAAAGTGGATTTACGCTAAATAAGTTTTGTTTTTTTCTCTCAGTCCATGGGTTTGGTGTTTTGTTGTTTAGTTGTTTTTGATACACTGTCTGAACTTTATAGTTTTTCGTTTATTATCTTGTGCTACCATGGCTGAGATTCAGGTTGATCCATTGGTAGATCTGAGTGTTTACAGCATTCCTAGCACTCCAGAGATTAATTTAACCCATATATTATTGAAAACCTTGGGGGATATACAGAAGTCGCTAAAATTATTAATCAAAGAATGCTCCCAAGAAGAATCTGTGTGCCTTGGGTCTGATAACAATGATCAAACAGTGGTCGAGGTCAGTACTAGAATGCCAGTTATCACAACAATGGACAAGATGAATTTTCAAACAGAAAGGGCTGAAAAGATGGTTCTCAGTTATGCTAACATTGCGGCAGTCTTGAAAGACTGCCCTGATCCTTTTACCAGCAAAAAAGGTTAGTCAATCCGACTGAAATGTACTAGTATAGAGAACAATGTGAATGCTTTTCTCTGGCAGAAATATGGATCACTAACCAAAACCTCATTCTAAACCCAGCCAAAACTAAATTACTCCTCTTCAGCCCTCACAGATCTCCACCCTCCTCCTCTTACTTTTCAATCTCCTCTCATAACAACACCACCATCACACCCAGCAGTCACGCCAAACTGCTAGGCCTCAAAGTTGACAATAGCCTTAAATTTGACATTCATATCTCCCAGACCATAAAAAGAGTCCACTGAAAAATGGGCCTACTCTAGCACAACAGACAGTTTCTCACCTGTCATTCTAAGGTTACCACAGCCAGGACACACCTCTATCGACCCTACTTTACACCTCCCCCGTGCTTACCAATCTCTGAAAAACTGAGCTCAACAAACTAGATAGTTGCTACAATAAAATAACTAGATTTGCCACAGGATCACCTTCTAGAACCCACCATTGTGAAAGCCTAAAAAACTCAACTGGCTAGAACTCCCCCTGACCCTTCAAGTCAACCAACTAGAACTTGCTCTCAAAGTGCTGCATCATCCAGGCAACACACCAGCCCTGCAGCAACTACTACAGCCATACACCACTACCAGATCCCTGAGATCAAGTACCCAACACCTCCTTAAGGTAACAAACTTTAAAAATGAGGCAGGTAGATCCGTTTATAGCCACTTTATCTCTAAAATCTGGAACTCCCTTCCAGCACACATAATAAATAACAACTCCACCACCCAATTCAAAAAACTACTCAAAACACACTTCCTGAATCACAGATTATGTATCTGTACTACCCTTGGATAGTAACTCATATGTCTCTGTTTCTAGAAACTAGAGTACCAATTTATCTACTGCTTTTGTAATGTCTGAATGGGGTAATAGTATCACTGAACACTGTATAGAAACCTAAATGACATAGCATGTCTCTCATGTGTAGAAATGAGTTATGGAAGTTACCTACTCTATCTCCCTGCTATACTTGCTGTTAAACACCTCTATAACATGTATATATTAATTTAGCATGTGAATGTTGGCAAATACACTTTTTGGTTAACTCACTATTTTATATTTACTAAACTTCTATAAGAAGTATAAATATTGTGTACCCTATATATTGTTTATTGAACCTTTTGGTTAACATGTATTTCCCTTGTTAATGATGTTACTGCTCTGGAGCTTTTCTCCCCGGGCATCCACTGAAAATGGACATATATCCAGTTGAACTCTCCTGGTTAACAAATGCAAAATAAATAAATAAATAAAAATATACTGGACAAATTGCTTAAGAATTATAAAAGCCTTGACACTGACAATAAATATTTTTTAAAATGCATTGAACTTGGGATAGGCTCTAAAGGGTTGTGGTTTTTCAAGTGCCCTAATGGGGTCCATGACAAAGATCCTTTTTTTGATAAATTGCAGCAATATTTCAATTCTGCTGGTATGGAGTTTTTGAAACTCCTTACAGAGCATAATAGCAACACCATGAATGGTATTAAGGAGGAAATAGCTAAAGCGGAAAAAGCTGTTGAGTCCAATTTTAAATTTAAATTCTGTGAGAGAGTTGAACATGCCACGTTAAGGACTGACATTGGGCAACATGAGAAATTGTTAATCCAGAGAAAAAACAAGAAGCTAGATCATGATGTTGCAGCATATAATATGGGTACGGCTTATACTTGCTTTCTTGGTATTGAGAAAAAGAACAATGGAGGGCTGGGTGTTAAAAAATCATTATTTAAACCAGTCTACCTTAAGCAGAAGCCATGGGGAAGTTCTTCAAATAAAACAGAAGTGACATATGGTTCTCAAAGAGATCTTGAAACTTTTAGTGACAGTGAATTCAGCAGTGTGTCCGAGCCTGAAGATGGGTTTATTGACAATAGCAGTTTGACTGCTGGAACATCCCATTTAGCATCTAACAAAGAAGACAATGAGTTGGAGGCTAAACAGAAAGTTTTTTAGCTCCCGAGAAAGAACAGAGGTTGCCAAAGCAACAAAGAACTGTGACAACAAAGAAAAAAGGAATACCGATATCAGAATCATTGACCGACAACTATTAAGTAACAACAGGTCTGATACCGAAATTCTAAATTTGTTAAATGTTGTATTAAGTGATTTACACATAAAAGTATTAAAGTTAGGAATTAATTTCATTCCTACTAAACGGGCTAGCATCACTGATATGATTTTAGACTTAAAGAAATATGCTAGAAAATTGAATCTAAAGTATATTTTGAAAGACGTAAAGGGCAATGAATCAGTATTTTTTAAGCACTCATGTTATAATCCTTTGTTGTTGCACACATTACAAGTGTTTGAAGCTTCCTGTGAGAAAGAATTGAGAGAAGCTTTGAAGTGCAGAAATAATCATTATCATAATAATTTATGTTCTGAAATGAGGGTGGTTTTGAGAGATTTAATTGATAATAAAGAAATAGGAATAATGAAGAGTGATAAAGGGGGCATGTTAGTTATTATGAATCAAAGGGATTATATTATTAAAATGTAAAACATGCTAAATAAAGAATGCGAATATGCCAAAGTTTAGTTTGGTGATATTTCCAGATGTCTCAAATATGTTTCCAATTTTCTCTATGATATTTTAATGTGTGGGAATTTAGATTCTGTGTTATACAATTTTTGTAATGTTGAATATCCCAAGGTGGGAGTTCTGCTTCGTATTCGCAAAACTCATAAGCTTCTAATTGACTCACCATTCAAAGTGATCATCTCTGCCCCTAATTATGTTACCCATGGTATTTCTTTGATGGTGGATGCTTTATTGAATATATTAGTTTCAAAGATGGATTCTTTTCTAAAAGATTCCTGGGACTTTTTGAACAGTATTAAATTGTTTTGTGAAAATAAGTAATATGATCCTGAATTACATATCATTTTCACTATTGATGTTGTTTCCTTATATATCTGCATTCCTCACGATACTGGCATTGAGTATATAAGAGCTTATTTGCATCAGTACACTGATTTAGATAACACAGTAATAAATTTTCATTGTGAAGCTTTAGAAGTTCTTTTGAATAATATGTTTTTGTATTTAATCAGCAGCATTATAAGCAAATCAGAGGGGTAGCCATGGGTTCCTCAGCGGCCCCCTCTTTTGCCAGTATAGTGATGGGATGGTGGGATCATCAAGTGTTAAAAACTTTAATGAGTGAAGTTAAGATTATTTATTATAAAAGATTTATTGATGACTTGTTTTTTATATTTAATGGTTGTCTTCAAGAAGTCATAATGTTTGTCAACAAATTAAATGAAGTGTCTGATTTTTTACAGTTTGTGATGGGAGACAAAGGTAGTTTTATTAACTTTTTAGACATTCAACTAAGTTGGGACAATGGGTCCAAAACATTTGTCAACAGTATATATTGGAAAAAGACCTTTAAGAATAATTATGTCCAGGCCACTAGTCAACATCCTAGATTTATTAAAAACAATATACCAAAAGGACAGTTAATTCAGGCCAGTAGAATGACAAGTGAAGATCATCTACTGGCTAGTGAATCTGAGTACATTATAAGTTTATTTCCTGAAAGAGGTTATCAGGAAGAATTTTTAAAAGAAATTGCTAAAAGCATATGGGAGCAAGGGGAAACAAAATATCCCTCAATCCTAAAGAAAGGAATAGTGTTTTTTTTCCCATAAGACCATTAGGAAAGATGACTTTATATGTTATAACGTGGATATGACAGTTGATAATAATAATATATGTAACATAATTGAACGTATTTGGAATGTTATTGAGGGAAATCATGACTTATTAAATAGTGTTGGTGATAAACCTAAATTTGTTTATAGGAATGACTATAACTTAAAGATGTTGTTTGAAAAAGGAAGGGACACTATAGTCCCTTTGTTTCCTATCACTCACAAACCTCAAGGCATGTATAAGTGTCATGAATGTACTATGTGTGGATATATTCTAGAGAGGCCATACATTTCACTTCCACATATTCCGCACACTATAGGTGTTGCAGGAGTTTTTAGTTGTAAAATGAAAGGGGTGGTTTATGTTGCTATTTGTGACTAATGCCAAGAATTTTATGTTGGAATGACCACTAGAAATTTATATAAGAGAACAAGAGAGCATATGTACAGTATGAAAAGGAAAGATAAAAATCATGCTCTTTATGAACATAGTTTGACATGTTCTGGTTTTAACAAGTTTTTATTTTCCATTCTGGAACAAGGTATTGTTGATATTTGGGGGGGGGGGTGATTTTAAAAACCATCAGGAACAAAGGGAAACAAAGTGGCAGATTCAGCTGCAAGCTGATAAAAAAACTGGTTTGAATGATGTTATTAACATCAATTTTTTTTAAAAACATCACCATTTATGTATTAAAAAGTGAGATTGTTGTTTTTACAAATTGGTTATAAAGTTTTTTATAATTTTTTTATAAGTTTTTTATAAGTAGTACGTTTATCACAGTATTCTTTATGCTATTTCAGAAGTTAATTGGTTAAGTATTTAATTAAATTAATTATATTTTAATTACCATTGAATAACAGCTTGCATATATTTTGGTGTGTTTGTGTAATGGCCATTCCATTCTGAAGAAGTCCTTTGGATGAAAGCGATGAATAAAGTGGATTTACGCTAAATAAGTTTTTTTTTTTTTCAGTCCATGGGTTTAGTGCTTTGTTGTTTAGTTGTTTTTGATACACTGTCTGCACTTCATAGTTTTTTTGATTTTATTTTCATATAACCTAGATTCATAGTCTTTGGAGTCTTTTAAGTCAAAGTTCTGATGTATGAGAGATTTATTTAAAACCTGTACATTATTCTGAAAATTAGTGTCTTTTAATTGTGTGGCTTTTAAAGCTGATTAAACTGTCTTTGTGAATCTTTATTTAAGTTAGAGTATGATCTGTTAATTCTGCCTATTTTTTTTTTTTTTGGTATCTCTGTATGCTGTAATGGTAAAGTTACACTGTTTATTACCTATGTTTTTTAACTTATGAACTGGTGCCTTAGTGTGCTATGATGTCTCTCTATTATAGCAAATTAACTCTTTTTCTGTTGTTTATATATTTAAACCTTTAAACATTTACTGTTTTTTTATTGTATAGCCTGTCAAGCATGATGGCTACTTTCTGAAGACTAACTGAAATCTGCACTAAAAAGATAACTTTATAAGTGGTCTTGAAGCATAATTATCATATTCTGTGTTAATGTGTGTCTATATTTTTTTTATTTAAATTTGCTCTATAATGATACTTACCTTTTTTAACTTTTATAAATATTTATGAGCTACAATAATTTACCATAACTTATACTTTCTGTATTTTAAGTATATAGCTTTAAGTTGTTTGTGTCCTTTTAATTTCTGACTAATGTACAATAATTATGTAAAGTGCACTGTAATCTGTAAACTAATTAACAAATTAATTATGCCCTGTTATGCCTTGAGTGCATTGAATAACTGTTACTACATATCTTTAATAACTTATTTTAATAAGCCTGTAAAAAATAATTATGTCACTTTACCCTTAACTAATGACTGAATAATGGAATAAGCCTGGTACAAACAAGTCTGTCACTTTGCCCTTAACTAATGTATAAATAATGTAATTCAGTTACTTTAGTCTGACACTAATGACTGAATAATGTGAAGTAACTATTATGTTTATATTTTGAGATTTGACTGAAATGTACTATACTGAACATAAAACTGAGTAATTATGTCATATTCTGAATCTTGACTGAAATTTGCATCAGTGTATAATGAACATTTGAAATAGCTGTATATATTCTGGAAACTAACTAAACTAATACTAAAAGAATATCTTTTGCCATTGTTAACTAAACACAGATAAAAGCATAACTGAAACTGGTACATTATATTCTGAAAACCAAACTATTATTGTCTGAACATAGACTGAAAGCAAGTACTGTTGACAAATTGTATGAAACATGAGAACATTTTGACAGTGCTACATGAACACAGATGAAAAATGAACTGAAATCTGTTTTTTCTGTCATTATTGTCTGAACATAGACAAATTTAAACTAGTAATATTGTACAATTGTCTGAAAACATGAGAACATTTTAATTGTCTGAACACAGACTGCAAACTAGTACTGTTGTACAATTGTTTAAAAACATGAGAAAATTGTCTGAACATAGATAAACTGAAAACTAGTACTATTGTACAATTGTCTGAAAACATGAGAACATTTTGATTGTCTAAACATAAACTGAAAACTAGTACTCTTGTACAATTGTCTGAAAACATTAGAACATTTTGATTGTCTGAACATAGACTGAAAACTTGTACTGTTGTACAATTGTCTGAAAACATACATACTTGCTTTTAACTCATACATTTTAACTTTAAACAAACACTAAAGAAATAACTGAAACACATAGTCAACTTCTGCACCACAACTATTGTCAAATTTTACTCTGCATTGTTCCAGTCACTGATGAGGTAAAGGAAGACCTGCTTTAATGTCTAAGTGTTCTTTTTATAGTTAGGCCTTTTAAACCTCATCTTTTCATTTCTTGTGCAAGGCTGGGTGGCTAAAGTGCTTGATTGTATTAAGTATTAGGTCCTTAAAATAACATTTACATCTTTAACAATTATAACTGATAAACTGATAACATTTCTTCTTGCCCTGACATTATTGACAGTTGTCTGCATGAAATAAACATTTGCAGCTTTAACAACTATAAACTGATAGCATTGCTTAATGTGCTGACTTTATTTACATTTTCTGCATGAAATAAACATTCACTGCTAATAAACTATTGCAAGTCTGTAAGCAAACTGATCATTTTAAATGAAACTTAAAGTAGTAATGTAACACTATGCATTTCTGCACCTATATAAAATCAGTTTTAACTGTTGAACTTTTTACATTTTGTCTCATGGCCCTTAGATTTTAACATACTGTTCTGTGAGTGATACTCAACCCACTGTCTCACCATAACCGTTTCTTTAGCTGACATCATTTAACTTTTCAGTAATACTGAATGCTGCAATAATTTATTATTACTGCCTACAATTTTTTGGATAAATAGTAAACCTGTAAATGGATTAAATTGATTTTTTCCATATAGTCTAATGGCATATAGCACTGTCTTTAAATCAGCTTGCTAGGCTGGCTGTAATCTGATCTGATGTGCTTGGCAAATTATCATTTCCATACGAAACATACTCAGTCAAGCTGTTTACATAATGTACTCTTTTATACATAAGATTTGAATTTTTAACTGTATTGTTACTTTTACAATGTAGCATTGACTTTAAATTTTGCATTCTGTAAACTAGCATTTTGTCTCTGTCTATATCATTCCTTATTGTTTATGCATTGCAACATTTTAATACAAAGCTCTTAACTAATGACTGCTAAACAAACAATAACACAAAAAATCCATTTGCCAAATCTGTAACTGTAAACCCTTTATTCTGTGAATTAATTTGACTGTTAGTTCTGATATACCTTACAAGACATACCCCGAGATTCATGAAGCTCGGCACAAGGATGGCGTTAGCTTTGCACCGACCGTGCGGCGTAGAGATGGCACAGCAGCACCACATGCATATTAATGAAGGTGCGCTGCCGCAATGGCCACATGCATAGGAAATGTGCTCAAGTGCACGGGGCGTGTCTAAGTGCTGCACGGAGGCGTGAACATATCGGCTGCATACGCGCAACCTAAAATGCTGACTAGTACAGCTTACGTCTAATAATAATCACTCCTGTCAGTGTCCGTGGACACTGAAATGTATGCAAAGCATACAAGACAGTTTTGCGAACACCAAAATACAAAGTAAACACAAAGGCACGTAGCTGAATATTGAGTCCCCCTCCCTCGAACAAATGACATTTAAAACCCCGTGCCCATATTCCATTGTAATGTTGATAATTATACCAAGTGGAAGCAAAATACAGTGTGTTAGCGCACCACCCCCATTTGCTAAGCCTAGCCCAATGGTTAGGGATACCATCTGTCCCAAATTGCGAGGGACAGTCCCCCTCTGGGCAGTTGTGTCCATACCAAACCCATTATAAATGTCAAATGTCCTGCGATTGCAAGACATAATTATGTCCCATATTTTATGTAATAGTCCCATACAATACTAATTTCTGTATGTAAAATACCTAAATGTTACAAGAAACAGAATAAGCAACTAAACAAAACAGAATAAGCAACTAAACTTCTACAACAATAAGCTTACATTTAGGCATAAAACAAAAGTACTATCCTTTGTACTGACCATGGGTATGTGTTGGCCTGTAAAATGTCTTGTGTGTCCCAAAAATGTCCCATTTTGGTTATATGAAAAGGTGGCAACCCTACCAATGGTCAGAGCATTCGCTCAATATCTGCCCATTCACGGTCCAAGTCTTCCTTGTCAGGATGGCCCAAAGATGAACGGGTATTACCTGGGTCTACCTACCATGTCATGAAAGATAAGTATGTACCTTTACCTATGTACATGAAATACAGCATGTGGAAGATCAAAAATGCTAGGGTAGTCCTCACAACCATATTGGTACAAGAGATGTGTAGCATACACAATGTGTTCTGTTGACTGTGCCATGGGCCATCAACCAGAGAAGGGATGGGTGGTGTGTGTGGAATATGGGGGTTGGGGGTGACGGGTAATATAATATTTCACCAAGGGGAGACTGGGTTGGATGTACAATAGATGAACTGGAGGTGTACAAGGGAGCAGTGGGTGAATCAGAAAGAAAACCAAAGAACAAACATTCACATCTGCAATACAGCCTGATAGGCCATACTGTAGATCACAATCCTACAAACATATGAACATTAAAATGCACAATACACATGTACAGAAATGTTACCGGCACATACCCACATAATGGTCTGGCCTGAACTGAGCCATCCAACCCCAAAACACCTGGATACATAATTGAATACCCATCATCCCCTCCACAGCACACCACCCAGCCCCCTTCCTGAACGTCCATCAAAACCACCCATACTCGGGCTGCTAGCTTGGCGCAGCCATATCTGCACATAGTGACCCCTACTCATATCTAGTAGACAGTCTCACCCTAGGCAGTCTCAGGATTGCAAACTATGTATCTCTTGCATGTATAACCCTACCTCATATTTGTAAAGCCAAAAGAATCGAGGTCATTGGTCCCCACAATTTTTGGATATCCCACATGGGATAAATATCTGTTCTAAACATTAGGCATGGTGTCATGACATGATGTCCAGTCCTTTAGACATATGGACACAAGTTGTATGAGCAGTAGTTGTCCACAAGACTTCTCAGCCTCCAGCCAGCCCTGCAGAACCTATGACCTGGGATTAAACCTGACCGTGATACACGTCCCCCCACATGCATTATCGGGAATATATACCTTACACATTCGCATAGTGGCAGTCAGATGTAGGGTGATTAAGGCGCTTTAAAGCAGACGTAAGTAGGGTTACCACCTGTCCCACTTTGCAAGGGACAGTCCCTTTTTGGGCAGTTGTATCCTGACCAAAAATAATACAATGGCAAATGTTCTGAGATTGTAGGAAATAATTATGTCCCATATTTCATGTAACAGTTGCATAAAATAGTTATTTCTGTATGTAAAATACTGAAATATTACAAGAAACAGAATAAGCAACTAAACTGCTATAAGAATAAGTGTTAATTTAGGCAAATAAGTAAAGTTCTAACCTTTGTACTGACCGTGGGTATGTGTCGGCCTGTAAAATCTGATGAGTGTCCTGAAAATGCCCCACTTTGGCCATTTGAAAAGGTGGCAACCCTAGACGTAAGCGGGTATGCAAGCATGTATGCGCGACGGTAAGTGGTGGTGATTCAACAGTATGGGAAATGTAAATAAGCATGTAGGTGCATATGCATGTGTATGTACAGACTGATATATATATATATATATGGGTCTATATGACTTGGTCGACACTTCATTTGATTGACACTCATTTGGTCGACAGTTCATTTAGTCGACAAGCAGATTTGCCCCCTTCCCCAATGTTGTGCAACCCTGGAGTTGATATATATAGTTAGGGGGGGGTGGGGGGCACAACCCCCCACATTGGGGGGTGTGGGGGATGAAGCCCCCCACCTAAAATGCCTGTCGACCAAATGAACTGTCGACCAAGTCATATATATATGTATATATATATATATATATATATATATATATATATATATATATATATATATAGATAGATATATTTGTATATATGAAGAATGAACATGGTCACAATATAGCAGTCATAATGAATGTGAAGGGAAACAGTAGCGGAACCCCCCCATAATATTTAGTGCTGTTATATCAGGTTGGCCAGAGGTGAGCACACCTCTGCATCCCCAACCACAGGTAGGATACTAAAAGTGGAACTAACGATGTCCCCGTACTAAGTCTGACTTTCAGCTAGGGACAGAGCAGTCCCGGTCCCCAGCTGGACAAGCATAAACCTGGATGACCATATGAACACCCTGACAATCAAATACACGTATGTGCCAGGACTATAGGCTTTGGAGGTCTGAATATACTTTGAGTGAGTTAACATGCGGCAAGGGTCCAGAGCAGTAGGAAATGGTGCATGTGTAGTGGTGCAGTTTTCCCAACAGGAAAATGGATGCCTGCTGTGTTAGTGAAGTGTTGAGGCGTGTGTTCGGGTAACTATGAACCATGGGTATACATATAAATGAAGCAGAACACCAGTAGTGTAGTGGTTAGAGCATCCAACTATCGAGCAGACGTTGCCAATTTGACTGCAGCACACACCATTTATGACGTGTAATCCGTATACAAGCATATCTTGCTAATTTTATGCTGTATAATGATATAATACCAATTAAATGTGAAATGTGGTGACGTATCACAGTAAGAATGTAGAAGGATTTTGCGTGACGTGAATCAGTGGTTAAACGGAAAACCGCAGCTGAAAAGTGTTGTACTCACCCTTAGTCCAACGGCCCTTGTTCCGCCCAGCAACACAATATACCTCGTCGGCCAGGCCCGATGCCAGGAAACTACACATCACAATCAATGTGATTTACCACTAAGCCATGGCAGTTATACCTAACATCGATGTTATCACAAACATCGCAGACAGCACAGTCATTCAATTAAATCATATAGATGTGTATGCATGCATACGTATGTATATATATATATATATATATATATATATATATATATATATATATATATATATATATATATATATATATATATATATATATATATATATACATATAGGGTAACCACCTGTCCCACTTTGTGAGGGACAGTCCCTCTTTGGGCAGTTGTGTCCTGTACACTTAGTGTCAAATGGCAGATGTCCTGAGATTTAATGACAAAAATATGTCCTATATTTATGTAATAGTTGCATAAAACAGTTATTCTGTATCTGAAACACCTAAATGTCATAAGAAACTGAATAAGCAACTAAAATTCTACAAGAATAAGCTGTCAAAGAGGCATAAAAGTGAGGTCCTGTCCTTTGTACTGGCTGTGGGCATGTGTCGGCCTGCAAAATCTTGATGTTTGTACCAAATAAGTCACACTTTGGCCATTTGAAATGGTGGCAACTATATATATATATATATATATATATATATATATATATATATATATATATATATATATATATATATATATATATATATATATATATATATATATATATATATATAAATATATATATATATATATATATATATATATATATATATATATATATATATATACACATACATATATATATATATATATATATATATATATATATATATATATATATACACAAACGAACATGGGAACAAGAAAGCATTCATAACGAGTGCGAAGGAATATAGCTGGCCAGAGGTGGCCAAAATTCCTGCATCTCTAACCAGACGTTTGATGCTAACAGTTGGAGTAACCTTGTCCACGTGCTAAATCTGACTTTCAAATGGGTACAGGGCTGTCTCGGTCCCCAGTAGGACAAGCCTAAACCTGGATGACCACATGAACACCCTGACAATCAAACAAATCTATGTGCCAGGACTATAAGCTTTGGAGGTTTGAATATACTCGGAGTGAGTCAACATGCATATACGGGACCAGAGCAGTAGGGAATGGTGCATGTGTAGTATTGCGGTTTTCCCAACAGGAAAATGGATGCCTGCTGTGTAAGTGAAGTGTTGAGGCATGTGTTTGGGTAACTATGAACCACAGGTATACATATAAATGAAGCAGAACACCAATAGCATAGTGGTTAGAGCATCCGCCTAACGAACAGGCATTCACGGTTCAAGTTCAACTAGAACACATATCATTTTCCTTGTGGAATGAATTTCGCTCTGCTGTAAAGCTGACATTTAACATGTAAAAGTGAACCTGTGTATCACATGGGACTATTAACCAGATCCTTTTATTCAAATGGTACTGTCATAATGAATAAGGGGCAAGTAAGCACAAATAAGCGGCAGTAAACATATGTAACGCAAAGTAAGCATACGCGAGTGCGCCTGCGTGGGTGTAAGCAGCTCCCAGCATAGGAAATGTATGTTTGTATGTACAGATGTAATATATATATATACATATATGTATATATATATATATATATATATATATATATATATATATATATATATATATATATATATGTGTGTGTGTGTGTATGTATATATATATATATATATATATATATACACACACACACCTACACACACACACACACACACACACACACACACACACACACACACACACACATATATACGTGTATATAGATATATACCTACATACATGAAATATATATATATATACATACATACATATATATATATATATATATATATATATATATATATATAGATAAGAATGGATGTTGTAACAATAAAGCATACACAAGGGATGTGAAGGGAATCAAGAGCAAATATGGTATTATATAGTGCTGTCAGCGTATGCCATAAAAAGCTGCCCAGGAGTGAGCAGAGCACAGCTACTCACACCATAGGCAGGGTATTACCAGTGGGAGTAACATTGTTGAATTGCTAAGTCTACTTTACACAAAGATGGAATGTAGTCTATGCTGGGACCACCAAAAATTGTAAAGCACAAATGACCGTAATCCATAACCCCAGGAAAGGCACGTATGTGCAAATATACATGGCGGGAGACCCTGTGAATACATGACGTGGGACAAAATGTGTGTAGGGCCCCAAACACTCTGGAGAGGGCAATGTGTAAAGGTGTGTCATGGCTGTGATAACAAGTGGATAATGGATGTTACTCGTGTAAATTCAACACGGGTGGGGTGGAGGAACTATGGGTATGCAATTATGGGTCTAGGCGTGCCAGGGTTGGATGGCCCAGTTCTAATGGGCTGCCCTTTGGAGGTCAGCTAGTTCATAATAGGTATATATGTATACACACATATGTTGAAGTACATTCTCTGTAACACATGCATTCCATTTATTAACATAAATAATAGGAATGTGCACATACAAACATCGACAGTAGATGGAATAATAGGCTGTGCAGAAGAGGGATGGGTCGAATCACACTGTATCACATTCCAATTACCATCGGTAATCCGTACATGAACATATTGCGACATCTGTCCACTGTATAACATGCTAAATACCGATTACAAGATAACTGGAGTGAAGTGTCGGTGTCATAATGAATAAGGCAGTAGTATGCTGGTGAAGCATATATATAAACACCATTACGCATGTGTAACTGCGTATGAGCAGGGAATGTACTGGTTTACAGACACACAGATGTGTATATACATATATCTATATATATATATATATATATATATATATATATGTATATATATATATATATATATATATATATATATACATATATATGTATATATATATATATATATATATATATATATATATATATATATATGTATACATATATATATATATATATATATATATATATATATATATATATATATATGTATGTATGTATGTGTGTGTGTGTGTGTGTGTGTGCGTAGATATATAGAGATATACAGCTATGATAGGAAAAAGCACACAGGAATGACATTTGTTCATAGGCTATGGCAATGGAAGTGAGGAGCCCAGGCAAGACACTTGACACACGCAGCATGCCTTTCCACCCCCCCCCTACAGCTGGACATGGGAACTATACACGCAAGCAATGTAAAGTGTCCACTGCTCCCCAGACCACATACAGGATACTCCAGGGTGGGGGGACACAGTAAACACCTGGATTCTAATCATGGAACACATACTGGAGCGTCCCTTGTGGGACACACCAAAAATTGGCCAAACCATGGAATGCGATAGATCGTCCGTTTTGTCTTCGATGTATACAGACTTGGAAAAAAAGGGTGGGTAACCCAGATTACCCATGGGCCGAGACAATTGTATGAAATGGGTCCCGTGAAATGGAGAGTGGACAGCGTGTAGTGGTGTGTCCAAAACCCACCAGGTCCCAGAGTAAGGATGAGTGCTATCGAGAAGGCGAGAGTGGGGGAATTATGGGTAGCTACTTATGGGTCTAGGTGTGCAGGTGTTGGCTGATGTTGGGCAATATGGACAGCCCTAGTGATGCAAGCGAATGTGTTCATTGGGCAGAGGCGTCGCCCAATGAGCAGCCACACCCACTGCGAGACCCACTAAAGCAAAGTGTAATGTATATGGCATGGAACAGAATAACCAGAGGTAGACGTATATAAGTAGAGCTATGTGTGTGTATATGTGCCCATAGTGAGATAGAGATATGCTTCTCCCTCACCGTAGTACAAATGTATACATACAGAGAAAGAATACAGATACATACCCACATATGGCTCTATACATATGCAGACAACCATAGACCATTATGGTGATAGATTATATATATATATATATATATATATATATATATATATATATATATATTTATACATAGACAGCAAGATATGAATATACATGTATGCATACATATGCAGATATATCTGTATCTATTAATGCAAATAAATATATATATATATATATATATATATATATATATATATATATATATATATGTGTGTGACAGTAAATATACACATGTATATACCTAGGTTATGTTACAGCAGTTATGGGTAACATATGTTCAGACTGGGCATATGTTGGTGGGAGGTCCAATAAAGAAACGTCTACGTCCCTCCCCCCCAGCTAGGCCGGTGAGACATACAGACATGCAGTAAAGGTAAATATTCCACTGCTTCCCAGACCACCGGCAGGAAAATACCAGTGGGAGAGATCCCCAATCTCTACACTTTAAACTTGGACAGCGTTGTCCCTTGTGGGACACCAAAAATGTTGTTCTTGTAGCCAAGCCCTGTAAAGGTTGATGCAACCAGGATATAGCTGTACATGGACCAGTAGGTTGTGCAAGCCTGATAATACATGGGTTGACACAATGTACAACATGTGTTCCGACATGGGGAGAGTGGGCAGTGTATAGGGGTGTGTTTATACTCCGCCTGCACCCACAGTAAGGATGAGTGATGTAGAGGAGTGGCAGGTAGGGGAAATATCGGTATGTGATTATGGGACTAGGTTTGCAGTTGTTGGCTGGCAGAGACATATTAGGACCGCCCCGTGGATGTAAGTAATATTCCAATGTGGGTATAGCAGATGCCCATACCTCCCAAACCTTAACAGCACATCTACTGGATAGTCCGTAAACAATTGAGGGAACACATAGGGACCATATCATTGAACTGTCCCCGATTACCAGGGACATCCGTGATTATGAATCAGAATCTAACAGAGTCCCAACTAAACCCTCCTAGAACTAGTGATGTTAGGAGGAAAGGTGGCGGAATACACGTAATGAATAATGGCAACATGTAAGAGTCATAAACAGCATGTACCTCAGAAAATGTGTATGAATGCATATGTGCTCTGGGTCCATCAATGTGTCAGGTTAATAGCACCAAACTTCTAAATGTGTCCCTGAGGTTATTATGCAGTGTCCCTGATTCAGTGTTCATTCTTCCCCATTCGTATGAGAGGTCTGCTAGTGAGAGTAAGCACATGTTCCACCGACTACCTTAGAAAGATGATAGAATAATAAGGTAGGGGTTACCACCTGTCCACCTTTGCGAGGGACACTCCCCTTTGGGCAGTTGTGTCCTGCAAAATAAATGTAATTATGCCAAATGTCCTGTGATTTAGGGCAAAGATTTCCTAATATTGTCTGTAGTAGTTGCATAAAACAATTATTTTGTATTTGAAACACCTAAATGTTATAAGAAACAGTATAAGCAATTACAATGCTACAAGAATAAGCTTTTATTTAGGTAAAACAGTGAAGTACTCTCCTTTGTACTACCTGTGGGTATGTGTTGCCCTGCAAAATCTGACTTCTCTACATAAAGGTCCTATAGGGTTGCCTCCTTTTCAAATGGCCAAAGTGGGACATGTTCTGTAGAAATGTCAGACTTTACAGGACAAAACATACCTACAGCCGGGCATAGTACAGAATTATACTTATGTGCACAAATGAAAGCTTATTCTAGTAACATTTGAATTGCTTATGCTACTTCACATAACATATAGAAGTTTTATATATAAAATAACTGTTTTATGCAACTATTAAAGAAACATAGAATATAATATTGTCCTATAATCAGGACTTTTGCTTTGTCTTGATTATTTTCACAGGACACAACTGCTTAAAGGGGGACTGTCCCTCGCAAAGTGGGACAGGTGTTAACCCTAAAGTCCCACCTTGGCCAATTGAAAATTTGGCAAACCTATAATAGGTATGTGGTAGCATGACTCAGCTGATGGATGTGGCTCCCAAAACCAATTACTTGTCTGTATTGAGGAGTCTTGGTTCCGATGTATCAGCCAGATGGGAGCAGATTGTATGAGGAACACAGAAATAATATGATTAATTCACTGGACAGGCCGCTGCTTCCGTGCAGTCAAACGCCATGCCGTCCCCTAATGGGCAGCCATTCCCGATACTGTAGTCATGTAGTCTGATGTAATAGGCATCACAAGGTAATACTGTGGTCCTCGCTCCCACCCAGGGTTGTGAGTGACAGATGCAAGCACCAATGTCAGTACATTTGTAAGTGCGGGAGCGAGCGGGTGTAAGCGTGTTTGGCTACCAGTATACGAGTATTGCACTGGTAAAGCAATGTAGAGGCTAACCGAGTGTAAGAAGCTATAACCAGAGATCAGCAGTGTTTAACACCACGCAAACCCATGCACACCCGCTCCCAACTGCTTTAATGTGTCTTATTCCCTCCATATCCAATGACCTTGTTCTGCCCTGCAACCAAATAAACGTCCTCTGCAAGGGTCGGAACCAGGACCCTGCGCACACAGCTAATGTGAATTACAAATACGCCATGGCAGATATACAGACAATGGACAGTACCACAAATATATCATACAGCGCAGTCATTCAACAGTATAGGAATGTATCCCATCATGTAGATGTATATGTGAGTGTTTATGTCCAGCATAAAGGTACATACATATACAGAGATATATCAGGAACATACCATGTGGAAAAAAGCATTACAAATGAGTGAAACAGGAAACACCAGTGATGCCTGTATTGTGTAGTGGTGTTGCTCTATATGATCTCAAGACTCCCTCAGACAGACATGTGTCATTCATACACGCAAATAGTTGTACATTGGCTGTATACACCACTCTGTGCATGTAATGTACATTAATACAACTGTACCTCTCCAATCATTATTTGTGAACAGTACTCTTGCAAGGTACTGTGTGCAACATCATCACCATGATAAACGTCAATGGGGTAACCATAGAGGGGCCAGTAGTGTTGTGTGTACAATGGGGTCATCCTCATCACGTGTACCTGGACCATGAAGAAGTGATGTGCATACCAGGATCATGCGCCTGAGAGACAGGGATGAGGATAACAGGAGTATGTTGTGATGCATATTACAAGGGTTTCATGTGTCCATTGGGCATGTGTGTGTAATGGACAACTATGTATAGGGCGCATGTTGTCCTAGGAGATGACTGGCCTTATGTTTCTGTAGGTGAGGGTTGGATGTAGGGGAAGGAGTGTAGGTAGTATGTCCATGGAGGATAGGTAGGATCACAGAAAGACAGCATACAGGGTTGGTATATAACACATGTGGGGGGATACACCCTGGACTGGGATGGGTGTTTGGCATTCACAAGCCCATGGGAACAGTGGGGCGGAAGTCCCCAGCCATGGGCGACTGCCACTGCACCTAAACAGCTGCAAAGGAGGCAGTACTGGGGGCTGTCCAGGAGGGGCAGCATCACCCTGTAAATGTGACAACCCACCCTTGAGCTGGCGTATCTGGCTTTGGAACTCCTTAGCGAGCCACCAACACAACATGTCTGGGACCGCACGACATCAGACATGTACCTGTCTGATCCCGCTCCCAGGGCAGACATGCTCCATTCTCAGTGGTGGTGGTACCACCAGTAGGTGGTGCAGAGCCAACAGAGGTTGATGTCCAAGGCTGGGCCCCAGATGTGCTAGTGCCCGGTGCCATGGTCAGCTGAAGTGGGACAGGATGTTCTGCCAGGACCTCCCAACCCATTCAGCCTATAGTGTTGCAGTTTAAACCCACATATGGCTTAGTGATAGACAACAGCATACAGGATTACCTACGACAGTATGCATAGATATCACCATCAACCCAACACAACAGATGGTATGCATTTGCAGAGGGAGCACAACGCATGCATATATACTGCACGCCATCTGTACAATGTGTAGTAAATGTGTGACTGCAGCTATGAACAGTTGCCTATTATTGGCTTGTCACTGGGAACCCCTGACAGTGTCTGTCATACCACTGTCTCATGTGACACATGTCCAGTCAGGAATGCAATGGCAGTAACACATCCCTGTCATCATGTACTGTCTGCAATCCTCACACCATGCTTCTGCTGTGCACAGATGTGTGTTCAGTGTGTAACACAGGAAACAAATGGTTGCACACACTGACCAGTTCACAGATAGCCTTACAGATGGGGGTCTCTCATGAACAGAGTACTTTCATGTCTATATTATAACATGCATAATAGCCATTACCACACACATGTTAAACATGCAGTAGTCTCAATATAGCATAGCTACACATGCATGCTGTAGTCATGTGTGGCACATCACCCTCCTGTCCTTAGGCTATTTCCCACTGTGTAAAATGTTTGAGGTACATCCAGATATCATCTGTGATGCCGTGTCAGAACACCACATCCAGGTACCACTCACAGCGACTATCATGGCCAAATAACAACATGTTTTCCCTAGATAGTGTACTGTATTTATCATGCAGATGGCTATGGGAACACCGTCACAGCTATACCACATGCAATCAGCTAGAGGAGGACTGCAATAGGTGTAGAGGCCATCATCTGACCATGTCCATCACTTACAATACACATGCTGCTGCTGTGCAGGTGTACTCCTTCACATCCACCAGAGAGTGTGTGGGTGGGACAGGCAAAGTACACCAGGGAAGGGCTTGGAGACTTAACCCTAAGCAGAAGGGACGGACTCAAAAAGGCGAAAAGGGGGTTTTGGGGGGGGAAAACCCCCTTTTTTTAAAAAAATTTTTTTTTCCCCCGGGGGGAAACCAAAAAAAAGGGGCCCCCAAGGGAACCCCGGGGAAGGGGGGGGGGTTTTTTTTTTCCCCCCTTTTTTTAAACGGGGGGGGTTCCCGGGCCCCAAAACCCCAAAGGGGGGGGGAATGTTTTTTTTCCCCCGGGGTTTTAAAACCCCCGGGAAAGGGTTTAAAAACCCCTTTTAAAAAACCCAATTTTTTTTTTCCCTTCCGGACATTTCGGGTTTTTTTTAAAAATACAAAAAAAGGGGGGGTTTGGGGGGGGGGTTTTTTTTTTCCCCAATATGAAAATTTGGGGGGGAAACCCTTTTGGGGGGGCCCCCCTTCCCCTTTTTTTAAAAAAATTTTTTTCCAGGGGGGGGCCCCCCCTTTTTTTTTTGGGGGGTTTTTTTTTTTTTTGGGTTTGGGGGGGGTTTTGAAAAAAAAATTTAAGGGTTTTTCCCCCAAAACAGGGGTTTCCCCCGGGGTTTCTTTTTACAATTTTAAAAAAAAATTTGGGGTTTGGGAAATTTTTTTCCACCCCCGGGGGGGCAAACAAAAAATTTTGTTTTTTCCCAAAAAAAAGGGGGGGGGTTTAAAAAAAAAAATTTTTTTGTTTTTGGGGGGGAAATTTTTTTTCCCAAAAAAAATTTAAAATTCCCCCCTTTTTTTAAAAAAAAATTTTTTTCCCCCCCCAAAAGGGAAGAAAAAAACCCCCTTGTCCGAAAAAAAATTTTTTTTCCCCCCCAAAAAATTTTTTGGGGCCCGAAAAGGGGGGGGGCCCCCGGGCCTAGGTGGGTGACAACAGCAGGAATGACAAAGGTGGTCATGCGATTTGTACATAGAGTGAATACTCTACAAAGCACTGTACTTGTCTCTTGCAGGCAGACACATACACACACTTTTCATGTCTGGGATTAGAACACCGACCTAACTACTTTAGCACACTACAGCATTACGCAGTTACAGAATGCGCTACCGAGATTACTGGGACAAAGCACTCCCAGAGGTGTATTTGAAGATGGGTGACATCATCAGCCTTGCCAAAGGTGGGTATAAGAAATGTATGGAGTGTGAGCAGTCTAAAAGCATTTTACAGTCGTCAGGCAAACGGGGACAAACATACACACGCATACATGACAAGTCTGGGATTAAAACACCGACCTAACTACTTTATTACACTACAGCATTACGCAGTTACAGAACATGCTATAGAGATTACTGGGACACAGCACTCCCATAGGTGTATTTAAAGATGGATGACATTATCAGCCTTGCCAAAGGTGGGTATAAGAAATGTATGGAGTATGAGCAGTCTAAAAGCATTTTACAGTCCTCAGGCAAACAGGGACAAACACACATATGGCAAGTCTGGGATTAGAACACCGACCTAACTACTTTATTATACTACAGCATTATGCAGTTATAGAATGCGCTACCGAGATTGCTGGGACACAGCATTCCCAGAGGTGTATTTGTAGATGGGTGACATCATCAGCCTTGCCAAAGGTGGGTATAAGAAATGTATGGAGTGTGAGCAGTCTAAAAGCATTTTACAGTCCTCAGGCAAATGAGGACAAACACACACACACACTCACACACACACACACACACACACACACACACACACACACACACACACACAAACACCAGTGATGGGAACGGAACACCTGCCTTTCTACAGATCACTATTACAATACTACATAGTTACGGGTCGCACCACACAGACTACACATATCAAGGCTGTCATTATGACCTTCTAGGAATGTGGACATCAACAGGGATGCTGGTAGTTAAGATGTACATACCTGTGAACCTGTGTGTTTGAAGTAGGAATCTGTCCTGACCTGGAGTATGCCCATCTGTGGAATGGACGACTGCTATCACTATACAAGATTACAGTGGCAATGCCCATACACAGAGGCACATAACCGACACAAGGTGTCACTGGGCATGCTCACACACTTAGTAGCACAGGGCTGTTCGGAATGCACTATGTATCCATCTACACAAGGTTATACTGGGCAAGCTCATACACTTAGTAGCACAGGGCTGTCTGGGATGCACTCTGATTCTAAACACGGAAGGCCACAGTTGCCATGCTATTACAGGTAGACGTAAAGAACACATTGTAATGCACTCTGGTGTTAGTAGTTGTCATTGTTAGCAGGAACGCTGCTCTACATATATCTGACACCGGTCTTTTACACAACGTCTGCCTCTGTCCATCACCTTAGATGTACCATCCTATACCAAGAACAATATCACCACTTGCAGTGATGTCTTGCTAGGAGAGGAAACTGCTTGACCAACACAATGAGCCTTGATAGAAGTGGCAGCTGCTTGACCAACACAATGAGCCAATGTCCTGCTGTAAGAATGAGGTTGTCCAGTGTTTGTCATTTTGGGATGACATGGCTGACAGTAGATAGGCCTTTGAGAAATATCACATGCATCCGTGATTCAAGGGAGTGGGGGGATAATACCCAAGTCGCATCCACCCATATAGGGTCATTCCAAGGCAAATGTCCTAAACACAGGATAACACCCTGACACCTAGAGGACAACTGCATTGTATGCTTATGCTAACCAGTGCTAGATGTGTAGCGTCCATAATCACAGCTGCTCACTGTAGATCCAACAATGGGGAGTACTGATATCTGTGCAGTGAGGAACATATGGCTGATGGCTCTGTAGTGCACAATAGCACTACCACCATATACCTCAGAACCAGCCATGTGGGCCATAACACAAGTACAGACCGCTCCAGGTGGTGTCCCCACATACACAGAGGCCACTCACATGTACTGACCAGTACCCCCATGTAAGGCGTCACAGATGAGTCATGTGCAGGGCACAGTGTCACATGCTGCATTCTAGGATGTAAACCTCAGACACCACCATGCCCTCGGACCACCAACACACATCCATACATGTTGTAGGATCTATAAGAGTACACCACTATGTGACCATTGACCAGTGGACTGTACCAAGCTGTACATCAACTGTAGAGAGTACCCATGTACTGACACAGTTGCACCATGTGTTATGCAATACAATGATACCACTGTCTGTAACCAGGTCAGCTGTACACATACCGGGGTCCCTCGGTTATTTACAGCATTAGCAGATGACTGTTTTTGTATACCAGTACACACCCTCATGTTTGGATATGACATACATGTACCTACCCTAGGTATATACATCACACACACACACACACACACACACACACACACACACACACACACACACACACACACACAACATACATGTAAATAGCATAGCTGTTGTTGTCCTTTGTGCAAACAGGTGGCTACAGCCATTGCACACATGCACATGGAATGTAGGTCCATGGCTGCTGAATGCTAACAGTACATAAGGTGTGATATCAATGATGACAGAGGTAACATTCCCTCTATACGGGTCACCCATTACACCTATCATATCATACAACAGTCCATGTGTCATGTATGTCATTACACATGTCCACCAATTGCAATGCCTACAAACATGCCCAAATGACAGGATTGTAGGACCTACACACATGTACATGTAGTGGTGTGCGTTCAGATACCATGCGTGTGCAGTTTCTGATGTATGCAGGTGACATGTAGCTTAGTACATCATGCAGTTGCAATGCAGCCTCAACATTGCCAACTGTATATGGTGATATGCTAAATGTATGAAAAGATGTATCTCACATATGGACAGATGTGTGGAAATAACTAAGTGGTGGGGCAACCTTGCAGATGGATGTTTGCTGAGGACAGCACACATGTGTGTCACAAGTGGTCCTACAATAACCTGTCTAACCGGTAAGCAATAGTTTAGTTAATTGAAGGACATAACACACAACTTAGACAGTGGTCAGGGTGACACCGAAGGTCAATCACTTGACACCTGTTAACAGTTAAGACATTCTGTGAGCATATATCAGCACTGTTGCCATAGGAAGCACCAGTACACTTTGTAATGCGTGCAATACTGCTGTACATCTGTCATACATATCATGAGCTAGGCAGGTCTTTGATTCACAGTACTGGCATGTGTGGTTGTGTGTGTGTCCATATATGTCATGTATGGTGGGGAATACATCTCAGTTGTTACTCACTCTCCTATACACTAGTGTACACATCTGTACAGACTGCAATGTAGAAAGCAGGACATAGGCAGGGGTGTGTATCTCACACATGTGAGGTATCTGTATGTGTATGACATAGGTGTATTCAATAGTGAATGCCACAGTGTGTGTGTGTGTGTGTGTGTGTGTGTGTGTGTGTGTGTGTGTGTGTGTGTGTGTGTGTGTGTGTGTGTGTGTGTGTGTGTGTGTGTATGGCTGTCTGGTTCCTGGAGTGAGGATGTATGTTACCATACTGAACTGATAAGACCCCTCCTCCCATCCAGGTGATGCAATCTACTATCCGTGTTGATGTCCCCAATCTAGGCCACACTGACTGCCTGTACATGTGTATTCTCTGTGGAATGTCATGTAGGTGTACAGTACTGTAATGATGATTTGCAAATAGGCAGGGGTCCTCCCCTCAACAGTAGCAACTGTGTGTGAGTGTGTTACTGTGTCAGTGAATCCGTGACTGTGTGGGTGTTTTACTGTGTCGCTGAATACATGTGTGTCAATACCTGAGTGTGTGGGTGCAGTTGTGTGTTGGCATCCTGTCATGAGAATGTGTATTACTGCTTCCCAATGAGGCATCACACTTCCCACTGGCCTCTACCCTTGTAATCAGCTAGACCACTCTCTTACCTCACCACTCCATGTAACTGTACGTGTGATGTCACCCAGTATGGATGTCACTTCTGTAGCCACAGTAGCTTAATACACAGTTATCATGCTCTTGGATCAGTAGAAATGTTTGGAACGTGGGACATTCTCACTGTTATGTGGCAGCTACATGGTGCATGACGGTATATTCATACATACCTGTGAGCAGTCCACATTGACATATGGGACATTAGCTGCAAACACTGACATCCACCGGCATGTGCAATTAGACCTGAAGGAGGAAAGCAGAACATCATGACCAACATGCAATTACTGTTGTTACACAAGACTGTAACAGTACACATACTGTTAACAGTACAAAATGCATTGTACACCTGTAGTACATGGTATGTCTGTTGCCTGTCAACAGTACTCAACAATTGTAAACTACACTTATCTTCCTAGTCTGTTCACCCTGTGCATCAGACCATATGAGCATTTCCCTGCACCGATGGTGTGGATGTCAAGGATGCGGCACAGGCATCATCATATGCACAGGGTGATAATGTTTTCCAGAGGCCTGGACTGCACCATTGAATGACATCATGGGTGTGGTTTAGGACCTTTGATCTAATTGGCCATGTGCGGATGTTATGCATGTGTGTGTGTGTTGTGGTGCCCTACATATGTTTCCAGTGTGTGCTTGTATGTATGCACACAGTTCTGGCATGTGTCTGGCATACATAGGGGTATTATTGACAGCTGCAGACTGCACAGGCCAGGTTTTACAGTTCACGGTGTCCGGCCATGAACATGTGACCTGTGCCTGCCAGGGGTTGCAAGGGCACTACCAGGCAGAGGTGCAGATTGGGTACTGTCTGATGACACTTGTCCACTGGAACCGTGTCCCTGTTGGGACCATCCAGGGCCACGTGCATGTGGCCTGATCTGTCGTGGTGTGGACAGCACAGCACCAGATGCACTGCTGCAGCTACCGACACTATGGGAGCAGACATGTGAGGTAGCTCATACACGTAGACCTGACATAGGTGATGTAGCAGGCCTAGGTCCATGTGCCCGACACCTCACTCCTACCAGATGTTCCAACACAGATAGCTCACACTCGTTGATTGTCATGCCACAGTCAAGGACTCCAACCATGTCACCCTACCATCTATCCAAAGCTTCAGCAATCTGCTGTTGAACATTTACTATTGCTTGGATGTTGTTGTTTAAAGAACGGACAGCAGCCCTCTGAAGCCTCTGATCTTTTCTATTGTGCCATTCAGCACATGCCTGTGCCTCCATTACAGCCTGAAACATGCATCTGATGACACCAGTTGCTGTGCTCTGTCTTGCAGGAGCATGTTGGCCAGAGGTCCTCCTATGAGCAGCACTGGCCATGTGCCTGTGTGGGGCACCACCAGTCAGTTGGCTGACACCATGGTATGAAGGCACACCTTCCATAGCCCCCACAGTTTCCTGTTCCAAGCTACCACACTCCAACTGTCTTTTCTATATGGCCACACTTGATGGGATATGTGCAGGCATGGGATCTGTGTATGGGGATGAGGGGGATATAGGTGGAATAGCAACCAATGGCACAGATTCAGCCCCTGACAACCCTGCCTGTGCCTCAATCATACGCTCATTATCACTGCTAGAGTCTGTGGGAACACTAACATCAGATGGACCGCAGGAGGGCAACGAACCTACATCACCTGTGAGGGCAGACAAGAACTGTACATTGCAACCTATACACTAGACACACACACAGACACACGCACACAGACACACATGCATGTGATATGACAGAAGGCCTGCAACATGCATGTGATATGGCAGATGGCATGCAGCGTAGACAATAATAGTGATAATCATACATCCCTGGGTTGCACACAACAGCATGAATGTGTCATTGCAGACTGCATGCACATTACACAATCATAGTAGTAGTTAGCATACATCCCTGTGTTACACCATGTAGACCAGCACAGGTTAACAATACACCTGCCTGATGTGTGGCATATGACCTTGACAATCACATGTAGTATGTCATGTGATCTGCTGATGTGTGCAATGACATGCATTCATGTTTAACACAATGGTGTCCTGTCAAATATACAGTGGGGTAATGGTGTCCCAATGCAGTGTTGTCTGTCCGCCCTGCAGATATACTGCACATTTAGCTGATGTGCATGGCCATTGCAGGGAATCATGAGGTGTCTCTTTTGCTATAGAGTGTGAGTTACAGACACAGTTCATAGCCATGATTGTGTTCAGATACAATACATATATTGTGGAATGTGACCCATGTCACTGAGGTGTATACACACTAAACCATGATGTGGAATGTGTGACACAGGTCACTGAAGGGTATACGGATGACACCCCTGCACATCTGCAACTGTATTGCTGCTGCCTTGCAACTATGGCCAGACATGGTGAACACGTCGGTACACCATGTCCCACATGACATCTGTGTACCACACACACACACACACACACACACACACACACACACACACACACACACACATAAGGAGCAAGTATGACATTGATGTCCGACACCAACAAGGAGAATGTACTATTACTGTGGGCTGATGTGGATACTGTACAGGTGACTGCTGTCATGTCGTGACACCCTCAAGATGTTCAACACATCTTATGTGGTGGATTGATGTCACGCCTACACAAGATGTGCACAGGCCTGTAGGATGTCCAGTGTTTCACATTTGCAATATAACCATTACACAAAGGCCATAGTTGGACCATGTGTAGCCATTGTACGACAGGGTGCACTCACAAGCACATCACGTCTACTGTGTGTGTTGCTTCATGTCTCTGGCCATCCTCCATGGCCATGTGTGTACATGTGTTGGACAAATTATTGTGATGGGTGTCTATTTCACATGTCTGTGTTGTCCCATATGACATACACCCATAGATGTCATATGGTCTACTAACCACAGGGTTATGCAGACAAAGGGTGGTATGTGAGATATGTTTTTCAGGTTAGTTAGGCAGTGTTGCAGCCAGGCCACTAGATGTCATGGACATGTCAAGATAGCACATCACATTGTGTGACATTCATAGCAGGGCTATGATCCACACCTATGAATCTTGTGGGCTGGCCATACTCCAGCCCATTGTGTAGTACTGTTTGTGTTCACCACATGTGTAGTTTTGATCTGTAGTACATGCCCCTACAGTGAACAGCACCTCCACCATTGTATGCACAGCTGTCCACACATCTGGCAATAACAGTTTGTGAGGATTCATGCCGGTGATTCACATAGTTTGCAAGTGTTGCACATGGGTAGGCATTGTGATGAATTGCAGGTCTGCCCTGTATATTGTGACAGGACCATACATTATGTATACATGTGGTAAATGGCCAAATGGCAGATAGATCTGTGCATTATGATTTCTGATAAATAATAACAGTCTCACCTGCAACGGGCTGCTGTCACAGCAGAATGCCAGAGGTACCTAAGTAGGAGTAACACAGCATTATGAGCATTATTCATGCCTATATGATAGCCACAGGGTGAAATGTGCATGTTAACACATACACCAGTACATTAGACTATACTATGGTGTATGCACATGTGTGAATACACAGAGTAGCATACTATAGTATGTGGCATGTGTGTATACATGCCTTGCATATGATGTTACATTACACATTGTACAGTGACACATGCAACTATATGGAATATAGTTGTAATAGGTGCAGTAGTGACTTACCAGGCAACTCCAGGCTCGGTGTTTGAGAGACACCCACCTCCACAATATCGGCTAAGGCTTGTGGATGTCGTTCTGCAGGTGTCCCCAGGTTGGCCAGTAGCTCCTTGGTACGTGTGAGTGGGGGCTGGGTTGGAGGTCCACCACCTGTTGCACCTTGTTCCCTTGCGATTGCATTTGCACATTGTTTTGCTCATTTAATGAGGTCTATACAGTGTCTGCGCACCTGCTGGTATGTGTGGTTGTGTCCACCCACATCATTAACCCCCCCTGTGAAGTTCCATCCACAGGGCATCCGACTGCTGTGCATCCTGTTGCACATGGCTGAACAGGATATCATGATTGTCATGTAGGTATGGGATGAGGGCCTCAGCCTCCAAGCAGGTATAAGGGGGTAGCCTTGCACGTGGCATACCTGGAAGACATAATGATGGAGACAGGTCACAGTAACTCACAGAGACAAACAGAGCTACAGCTGAACATACATGTGTATTGCATTTATTATGATTAAATAGTTGTATTTGCAAATCTACATGACACTGACACCACTGACATGTTCGTTTTACCACATGTGACACTCAGTGATGAGTAGATATTATCACCATATGTGTGTGTGTGTGTGTGTGTGTGTGTGTGTGTGTCACCTGATTACATTGTTCATACTCCATGTGGATGCTTTCTTGATGTGGGCATGTCTGTTTGCCTGTACTGGTGTTCCTACCTATCAGCACATGGTTGGATGTGTCCACATGAATGCAGTCGACCATGATGCTGTGTATATGTCACATATAAAGACTTACACTGCCTTCACAGATATGACCTGTGACCTTGCAGACTTGCTCATGTAAGGTTTTACATGTATGCGTTCTGCCATATGCATCTACATGGCACTGTACAGCAATTCAACACTCTACCATGTATCACCTGTGTTGCACATGTGATACACATGGGACACTGGCTAGCCAGATGATATTTGCAGGGATGGATTTCAACTATAGCATGTACAGCCAAAGTCAACTAGTAGGCTATATGCCATGGGCCATGTATGAATCTAGGATGAAAGGTTACCTGGCTGTAGCTGACAGGTAGGTCTCTGGGTCCAGGTGGAGAAGTGCCACATAACTTATCAACAGGGTTAATGATATGTTTACCATGCAGTCATCACACCATGTCTGAGAGGTGAGCGATGTGCAGCTTTGCTGGACAGGAATGCATAGTATGGCAGGACTATGTAAAGTGTATGGGACAAGGATCTCTCGAGCATGTGGTGATCCTAGTACAAGGAAGGTGGATGTCCATGAAGTATGTGTTTGAGATCAGGATGTGTACGTGTAGCATGTCCAGCATCACTGGGTTGGACATGGATTTATTCAGGGTATGCATCATGCTACATAGTGGAGATGGGAAATGGGTAGGCTAGTGTAGGCCATCTGCACATGGGCAATACCTCTTAAAGGAAATATGTGATCTGATATGGGTCACTTGAGTGTTGTGTATGGCTGGACAATGATCTCTATATTCATGGATGGCACCCTGTCATGATTAGGGTTGCCACATATGACTACCTGACAGGTGTGGTGTTGTAGCTATCACAGGAAAGACAACTGCCCAGCTGCATCCCTTACACACAGTGTCCATTATGTTGACTGCTGCCTAGGTGGTAGTTCATGGGTACAGGGTTATTAACATAGGGGTGACAATGCAATATGTAACTGTCAGATTGTGGCCATATGTCACACACACCTCACCCACAAAGCCCCTTGTGTATGTTGTCCACAACACTCTGAGTCAGCTATTGCTCCTAGGTCATAGTCATTTGCATACTCCAATAGGCAGATGCCTTCTGTTAGTCTGTGTGGTATGGACTACAATAAGGGGAAATACAATTAATTAACCCTGTCTTACTGTAGCTGGCACTGGTGTGATGTGCATGTATTATTCAGACACCTTCTGTAGTGTTGGTTCTGCCAGCAGTCCCATTGCAAAACACTCCTGTGACATAGGAATGTACATCTAGTATACCGAGTGTAGGTGGAACACATTATGGGTGATGATGTCCTATGACCTGGCAAGGTTATGATGAGCAGTGTGAAATCAACCTTACTGTCATCTACATCTGTACTGCTGACATCAAATAATTTGATCAAGGTTCATGGCCTTTCAGACCAGACTCAGCAGAGTAGTAGTGCAGTACTTCCCATTATCAGTGGTGTCTCCCCTTTGTGGGTTGTGATACCTTCTGGTGTGCACCATTCAGTGTGTACACAGCCTGACATGAAGCTATGTTTTACATGATGTGTACGTGGAGAGCAACTTGTTTTGCTATATGTGTATGATACAACCTGTGATGTGGACAGGTCCCATGCAGCCTGAGTGCAGCTTGTACCTGCATAGTTGTGGGTACAGGGTCTCTGTGGTGTACATGGATATATGATTGTGTACTTGTTGGGGGGGGCAGTGTGTTTATGTTATCCAAGGCCCTATCTGGATTGCTTATTCATGCTCAGCTCTTGTTCAGAATTTGTAAGCACTACGTAAGCTACTAATTACTATAGCACTCAACCTTCCTCATTACCTAGAGGTAAACAGGTTTTGTACATACTTTTCTCACTTGCTTAGAGTAAAATAGCTCTTGTAATCACTTTCTTCACTTATCTAGGGGAAATTAGTTTTATATTCAAGCATGTCTAAGGGTCAGCCGCAAGTGTTCTCTCCTGTCTATCTGATGAATCTGGACATCATGAGGCAATATAGACATTGCCTCATGTACACAGACAACCCTCCCCGCATACCAACCAACACTACAACCTGTGAGAGATGCACTTATCTAGCCAGACTGGAGGTAAAGCTCTCTCCAACCAAGCTTGACCCTGACAGTTATGTGGAGAAGGTAAACATTCGCACCACACCACACTCATCACATAGTCTCACTGAATCTACTCCACCATTAACTGAGAAAACTACTCGTGTACCAACTCATTAGCTCAACGCTTTCTGGAATTCATAAACACCAATGCCCTGGATCAACATATCCACACACCCACCAGGGACAACGATATCCTTGACCTAGGCATTACCAACATGAGTGACCGGTGTTCCACACCTGAAGTCAACTCCTTGTTGGTCCGATCCGACCATAAGCTGAACACCATTGATATCCACATCCTGCCCCCACCGCCCATTAAGGGAACCACAGTATAATATGTCTACAAAGCCAACTTCATACTTCTTAAGACAGACGTGGTGAACGTCATGACACCCATGCAGATGGACAATACTTTTAGAACTGCTGAATCCTACACAAATGCACTCTATAAGCACTTACATGAGTGCATGGATCGTGCTATCCCAAACAGAACCAAGATGCTATACTCCTAATTAAGGAAGCCAATCTGGTGGCCCCCTGCCATAAACAAACTGTACGACAGGAGAAGACTCTGTTGCAAAAGACAGTACAATCCCATGCATGGAGGAGCTTCCTGGTCAGCCTCAGTAAGAAGGTGAGATCCCTTATAAGATCCTCCAAAGCTAGCTACAAAAACAAAACTGCCACTAATTCCAACAACAACCACAAAACATTCTATAGCTATGTCAAATATATCGATGTCAACACCCAGATCTGCTCTGAGTTACAGCACAAAGGCATGAACATTACAGAACCAACTGATATTGCCAACATTCTGGCAGATAGGTTCAGTGCTACATTCCCCCCACCCCATAAAGGGCCCATAGCTACACAGAAAGTGTGCAGAGTCCCTGTACTCACAACTACGCAGGTAAAAGCTGCGCACTCTAAAGCCAATATCACAGCATCCATGGGACCGGACAACATCCCAGGCTGCGTTTTACATGAATTTCAAAACGTACTGGCTCCCCACCTATGTATCATTTTCAATAATAGCCTTGCATTGGGCTTTGTGCCACCTGAATGGTGCACAGCAACAGTTATCCTATTCCACAAAGGTGGTGCCACAATGGACCACGGGACTTATTACCCTATAGGCCTGACTAGTCTGGTCTGCAAGGCTATGGAGCACATCATCATGGATCTTAGTCACAGAGACATTGGGTACCTCCAGACCTTTGACTTCTCCCAGTTTGGCTTTGTTAAGGGCAGACCATGCCTCCTAAACCTGGTGGACTTCATAGAGACAGTTACCAAGGCATTAGATGAGGGTAAGGAGGTCCAAACAGCCTACCTAGAAATCTCTCAAAGGATTTCAACATCATTCCTCATTCTGGTATTATCGACATACCCATCCGTCTGAACATTAACCCCTGCATCATGTGATGGTTTGCAAAGTGGCTCATGGACAGAAAACACACAGTGAGAGTTGCATACACTAGGTCCGACTGTATACCAGTTACAAGTGGTGTCCCCCAGGGCTCAGTCCTAGGATCCCTCATGTTCAGTATATAAATTTCTGATGTACAGGCAAGCACAGGAGGACTTTGGCTGAAAAGGTTTGCAGACAACTGCAAACTAGGGGACATAATTGTTTCCCAAGCTGTTACAGTCACCCTCCAGAAGGGTCGCACTGAGATGGATACCTGGTGTCAATATCATGGCCTCAAGCTGAATGCCAAAAAGTGCATAGTCATCCCCTTTGGATATAACTAATTACCCATGGACCACATAGGTGCTAGTCCCCTACTTACAGAAAAGGTAATAAGGGATCTGGGAAGCCCAGTAGATAGCAATCCCTCCTTCGATACCCATAATGACAAGGTGGATAGAATATCATTCTATGTGACTCCCCTAAGCTCTAAAGGGTTCGCATCCAGAGCAAAGGAGGCCATTGTGCCTCTCTATTCATGACTTATTAGACCCATTAAAGGATACAAATCCCATTTGGGATGTACCTTACAAGACAACTGAAACAGCTTGGAAGACCACAACAGTACCATACCAAGAGGATTACTGACCTCAAACAGATGACCTATGACGCCCAACCTAAGAAACTCCAGCTGTACTAGGATGCATAATGCATACTCACAGGTGATCTCTGCTTGACATACAAGGCCCGTGTCCAACCCAGTATTGCTGGATATGCTCCACCTAAACAGAGGCCCCTGAGAGCCACATGCTCTAGGGATATACACCTAACCACAACGATGACTAGGATGTGCTGGACAGATAGATTCCTGATCCAGAGACTCCCCATGCTTTGGAACATGATTCCAATGTACATCAGGCAGGTCCCCTCACTAGCACTCTTCAAGGGAAAGCTTGACAGGTGGATGGGAGACAGACATGTACACTGGGGATCACTGCAGTGGCTCTGCTGGACAGAGGCACAGGGAACTAATGGCTCTGCCTTTCAGAGGCACAGGGAACTAACCTATGGGGGTGGCGAAAGCCAACACACTCTAGCTAGGTGCTTATAAATACCCTTGGTAAGACAGCCTAGTACCTACCTTTGCACTTATTACATGTCTTATGTGCATGAATAGTTAACTAGCTCTTCCATTTTACTTTGCTATCATGATGATAAACTGTCGGGTGACTACAAGTCATCTGTATCCTGTTATTGTGTATTGTAAATGCCAATAGACATAACTAATGTTTGTCTATCATAACAGTAATGCTATGTAACTTGTAATACATATCTGCTTACAATACTGTACATTACACAGTTATTGGCACAATATCCCACAATGCAAATCATAATTCCACAGTGGGCCAACCTTTGACATGTTATTCTCACCAAACACCCATACATATGCCTACTGTTACAATATAACAACATATACTATCCCCTGTTATAGCACATACTTGTTGGACCAGCCCTGCCACTGACAGTGGCTGGTGAGGAATATTTGTGTTCCAAAGCCCTTATTAAGCATCCCTTGTGGTGTATGCAGTGTTTGCCTTGTGACCTACAGCAGTACACACATAAATACTGCAAGAGCTACTATGCTCAACATTACATCACTACAAGATAACTGTTTCCACTATATGGATTGCGTGCACTTTAAATATTTCAGAACAGGTACTACATACACAGACATACTGAGTGTTCTACATACTTTATTAGTAACCCGAGGTGTAGTTGACTGTTAATTCAATCCCTTTCAGTTTGTGTTTCAATCTTCTTTGTAACATTCTGCTGGTATATACAGATGGTTTGAATGTGTGATAAGCCATCCTTTTCTAGTTAAATATCGGTAACATGTGCTATCCTGACCACCAATTGGTGTTCCAAAGTAGTCAGCTAGATGCGCATCAGCTGTGCAGCTACTCCATTAGCCAATACCATGGCAACAGACAGCCTGGATGTGTTGTTTGTGATGTATTTCAACAGCTATATGGATACAGAGATATATTAGCTTCATGACTCCCTTGGATTGTGTGTAATAGCTAGAAGATGTTGTTCTACATGTGAGTACAGCTGTTATATACAGAACATTGCTACTTATGCAGGGTTTGTTTGTATCTGATACTTCTGCAGTTGTTTGAGTCTGGCAAGGATGTTTGGGCAGCTCAAGGCTATATGGCTATGCATGAACTGTTATGTGGTTTACAGTGTGTTCACCAGACATCCTTGATTTGGTGTACGTGTATCATACTGTGCTGTTAATCAGCAATTGGTAACACTTCCCAGTGTACACACAACCCTCTGAAATGGGATTAGTGGAAACAAACCTGTAACATCGGCAGCTGTTCCACTGCATAGCAGCAACTATTTCACACAGGGCCATGTTAGTGTGTCTCTGACAAGGTATGTTAAGGCTTCTGCAGATGTCGTACAGTGAGTGAATGATTTGTGATGTTATTACAGTTTGTATTGTAATTTTATTGGGTGTGGGGGTGATGTTGGTGGTTGTACATGGCAGATGCAGGTGTGTAGGAACTGCTTTTATACATAATCGATATGTGCGTGAGGGTTCCTTCCCTATTTGAACACCTATCCTTTAGTGGACTAGTACTATGGTAATTGCAGGCTGATTCATTAAGGCACTATTAAGTGGTTCCTGTATAGCATGCAGGTGATGTTAGTCCTTGAATCCTTTCGGCAATACATCGGGATGTAATAAAGTGTTGTTACATGAAAGCTGTGTATTTTTCTCATAGGTATTTGCAGTCATTGTTGTTGTGTTGGTGACTGACCATCTTTGGCTATGGTTACCACCTTTTCCTATGGCCATAGTGGGACATTTTCGGGACACACATCAGATTTTACATGCCGACACAAACCCACTGTCAGTACAAGGGATAGAACTTTCCTTTCTTGCCTAAATATAAGCTTATTCTTGTAGCAGTTTAGTTGCTTATCCTGTTTCTTGCAACATGTAGGTATTTTAGATACAGAAAGAACTATTGTATGCATTTATTACATTACATATGGGACCTAATTATGTCCTACAATCTCAGCACATTTGCCACATTTAATATATTTGGTCAGGACACAACCGCCCAAAGAGGGACTGTCCCTCGAAAAGTGGGACAGGTGGTAACCCTATCATTGGCTCATGTCCATAGCACATATTTGTAATAGTGTATTGGCATATACTCTCCATATACTTTGTTCATAAAGGTTGGTCATGGCGGAATGTGTGATTGCTATGGTCTATGTTATACTCATATATGAACACTTCAACTGCTGTATATGGGATACCTATGGAATCCCAAAACCACACAATTCTGATGGCCACAGTACCGTGCACAGACTCCCATACCCCACATTACTGACAGCGACAGTAACTCGTGAAAGTAACACAAACATGGAACACACACACACACACACAGACACACTGCTACCCACCACATCCGAACAAACCATCCTACACTACGTAAGAGCAGGTGGACAAGCCCCCCCTGCACCCCCCCATGTGGGTGTCTGCACCCCCCCCCCCCACTTTAATATTCTACCTCCTAGATCACACAAACAGATGCACAAAGCAAACCCACACCCACACATTACAGTTGCCCAGGAACACACACCACACTCAGAACACACACTTACACAGACTACAGCCCTCAGAAACACAAGTACACACAGTAACCTACCTGAACTGCAACACCAGAAGCACTGACAAACTGTCCCTTAACATCGTGATTTTAAACCTCGCGCTTCTGGTGTTTCAGTACTGTGGTCTTTCGGACTTTAAGCCTCATGATTATGCGCGTCAATATGTCAAGCAGTCGGTATGTGGTAGGTATTCCATTTATATGTACCTCCATGGTTATGTAGATGTTGTTAACCTATCTATATATCTACATATATATATATATGTATATCCCCATATATCGACATATATCTCTCTCTCTCTCCCTCTCTCTCTCTATATATATGTATATATGTTGATTTATATATATATATATATATATATATATATATATATATATATATATATATATATATATATATATATTTTATATATATATATATATATATTGTACACCTTTCATTGGGTACATGCCGGTTTGTCCTATTTCCACACATTCCTACCTTTTATGTTTTATCCTGTCAGTATACATAACTGCCATTGGTACATCTCATGTAGCTTAGTGGTATGTTATTGTGAAGATTGTGTACATGGTTGTGTGTTCTAATCCTGGCAGCGGTAATTTTATCTCTCAGAGCAGGCAGGTGATTAACGCACATTTCAGCGGTTGTGTGTTCCACATGTTTATTATTCTGTGGAATGCTACCTATATATGCAAGCTGTGGTTAAGGTATACTATGTAACATGTAAATCATCTGAGAAGATTCCTGTCACAGATACTCCCCATTATTTGGAACTACATCCCTGATTACATTATACAAAACCCCTCACTAACACTCCAGGGAATCCTTGCAGAGTGGGTGGGGAACAGTGGATACACCCCAGTGATCCTGCAATTGACTCTGCTCCACAGAGGGACAGTTAGGTAATCAATGGAGTGGCAACAGCAGACACTAATTGGCTATGCTTATGAGTGGCTTCAGGCAGTTAGGCATGTACCTATCTATGTATCTATGAACCTATATATACAGTATGGACACATGCTGATAGCTTAATTTACTGTTCAGGTATTAACTTACTTTGTGCCAATGGCAGTTGTGTGTACAATAGCTGAGGGCTACCTATGTAGGATGCACACAGCAGACCACCTATACATGACAATTTGCAGGTGGTCGTGTGTGTGTGTGCCATCCATGTTTGCTGTGTATGCAGGTGGAGAAGGGTGTCAGTCCATAAGTGCCTACACTGTCAGTGTGTGTGCTATATGTTCTCTCTTTGCCAAGCATGGGCATACTGGGCATGCCTCCGTCTGCCTACTGGGGCTGGCACAGGGTGTTCATGGTCTGAGTCCCTCTGTGCCTGTGGGGCCCTTGGCAATGGTGGTGGGCTGTGAGGGCCTTGACCATTCTGTCCCTGCTGCAGCTGTTTCCGCAGGATCATATTGTGTAGCATGGCACATACTATGAAGATGTGGACACACATGCCTGGAGAGTACTGCAAGGCTCCACCAGATATGTCCAAGCAACAGAACCATGATTTCAGCATCCCAAACACGTGCTCTATGATGATTCTGGTTTCTGCGTATGTCTCATGGGTGTGTGTACATTTCTGATGGGAGTCATCATCCACGGTTCCAGTGCATAGCCAGCATCCCCCACCAAGTGGCCATATGGGATGTCCCTCCTGGCAAATACCTGATACACTGTGAGGCATGCCAGATGTGGGAGTTGTGATAGCTTCCAGGGCTGCCAGCACACAGATCCATAATAATGCCCTGGGCATTGCACACGATCTGGCAGTTGATGGAGGGTTATCCCTTGCAGTTTATGTAGCGCCTACCCTGCTCACCGGGTGGTGTCCTGATGTATATGTGCGTGCAGTCTATTGCACCCAGTACCTCTGGGTAGTCTGCCACGTGGTGAAAGAGACTCATATTGCTGGCCAACTCCTCCTGCGTTCGGGGGAAGTATATGTGCTCATTGGCATGTGGTAACATGACATCCAGGAACTGGTGGAGTACCCTGGATGCTGATGCCTGTGAAATCCCCATGATATCCCCAGTTGGCCTTTGGAAGGTACCTGTGGCTAGTATTCTCAAGCTTACACATTCCTTCGTGTCCACTGGGATGGGTTCCTCTCTGTTACTTCTGGCTCTGAGGCATGGCTGGCACAGCACAACAAGTTGCTATATGGTGTCCCTGTCCACCCTGTAAAGCTCTACTATCTCCAGATCATGTAGCCCCTGGTAGGTTACCCTGGGTCTGAACACTCTTCTCCTCCTCTGGTGCCTGATATGGTTGTCAGCATCATCCTCCGCACCACCATCAGTCTCCAACACATGCTGGTGAATCAATGCTATGGCAGCCCCTAACATGTACATTTTAAAAGTTCCCTGTCTGCATACACCAATGGTGCAGAGTGTCTGGGAATACACAAGTGTGTGTGGGGGGCTTTTACACCTTATACTATTTTGCAATGGATGATGCTGGTGTAATTGGGTGTGTATGTGCAATTCCAGCTAAGGGGTATCTTAATTCAGGGTTTTACAGCAGGTACTGCTATTGTGGTGCCTTTGATGTTGACTTATGCTTAGCTGCCATGATTAATCTGTTGCCCTTTACTTCACTTTTCAACCTGGTTCCCCTCCCATTGTCAGGCATGCATCTAGCTGCCTGCTTTCTTGTTTTGTACTTTCACAACCCAGGATTGTGTTGAGAAATGTGTTATGTAGCTGATCTACTGCAAGTTTGCTTTGTTCTGCTGTGACAGTTCTCTTTTCTTTGCTGTACGGCACCTCCCCTTTCCTGTTCTGCAGGTAGCTGCTAGCAGCCTTGTTCGCTGTTGTCAATGGCCCACTGTGAGTTCCTAGGTGTTAATTACGCATTTGTACTCCAATTACCATGCTGCAACATTTCCTTAATGTCTTCCCGTATCCTTCCTGTTTCAACTGTGGTGCACTCTGCGCACAGCCATTTACCGGGTTTCAAGCGTGTTTTCATCCACGTTCACATGCACTTTTGGTTACTTTGCATGCTCTCAGCTATGCAAAGCTGTGGCTACTTCCACACCCCTATCCTGCGGCTTTGCTTAGCAACAGGCAAACCAGATTATCAATGTTCCAATGTGCTTACAGCTACGGTGGCACACCCCTCTTAATATCATCTTTACCTCCAGGCCACTCCTCAGTGTTGTACCGCTATGCTGTGTGGTAAATCCTTACACCGGTGGGGAGTTTGCAATTCAGTACTACTTGTCTCATTTGCATGGCATTGACTACTAATTCCTAGTTGCCTCGCAGAACACTGACACAGACCCTTAGCAACCCTTGCACCATGGTTGTGGTGTAGCATGTGTGCCATTGACTATTATGGGGAATTCATGAATTGTGTTACATTGCAGTTTTATGACATCTAAATATATTTTCATTGTGATCCTGTTTGCGCACCGTTGCATTGCGGTTTTACTTTGTGTTAGTGTGGCCATGACATTAAATGTTATTTTTTTATGTGTTGTGCATGTTTTTTTATGCCATTGGTTACATATTTAGCCATTGGCATATATTAACATTATAATATGTAAGTTTGGTCCGCTTTTCTGGCTCCGATTTTATGTTTGAAAAAATGTAAACCGTTTTTTTTTTTTGGTTTACATTTCTTTTTGCTTATGCTACACCTGCACCAATTCATGAATCACTATATACCTTCATTTGCATACTACACTGCTGCGCATGGGGTAATTAGCATACATGTACCGGGAGCTGCGCAGCTCTTGCATACGCGGTAGTGCACGTGGAAACAGCTCGTACCTGAATCGCTCGGTGGCCATATTTGGCGCTAGATCGCTGAAGCTACACCGGCACCTGGCGCAAGCTTCATGAATCCTGGGGATAGAGGTATACAGTTACTTTTTTTTCTTACTGGCCACATGCAATATGTCTTTCTGAGCACTTCAGCTCTGTCAGCTGAATTGGAATTTATTTTTTAAACCCATAAATGTGCATGTTTCTGTCATAGCCAAGTCTTTAAAATCAGTGTATTTGCACAAATCATGTCATGGAAGTCTAAAACAGCATATAAGTCAGAGCTGCTGCACTTTGAACTGTTAGCTGCTGCTATCTTTGACCTTGTAAATCCTGACAAAACTGCATCTGTGTCTTTTAATAAAGTTCTATATGTAACTGAAGTTGATTCATCTGTAAACAATAAAATAGTGTTATTTCTTTTAACCTTAAACAATGACAGATTAATTCTCTGATCTTTACAGATAGCTATGGATTGTATTCTTTTACTTAGCACTGAAGTGTGTTTTTCAGTTATACTGGAACTTACTTTATTAAAATCTGCACTCTGATTTCTCTTGTCTCTCTTTAATACAAACATTGCACTTGATTCTGAAAATAAGAAATTAGATGAGGTAATGTGAACTTGAGACATTGTCTGCATGTTATGTACGTTGACTGTGTTGACATTTGTATGTTTAATACTGCAACATATAATATTTTGAGCTGGATGTGCTGAAGTGTTTGCACAACGATTCATTAAGTCCAACACTCTACTGATAGAAGCTGACTCATTAGCTTGCTTCTGTGACTTAATTCTTTCGCATTTAGAAATATTTAGCATTTTTGAACTAATAACTTTTAACTTTAAAATAATATTTCTAGACTTTATTACCCAGGTTTTTAAATTAAACCAAAGATTTACTGATGTTTGAACTGTAGAAGTATTACTTGACATGTTTATATGCAAATTACTTTAACTGATTATTTTAAACTTTTTTGAGCTGTTAACTAAAAGATGCTTATAAAGTCTTATATAACTTTATGGTCCTGGAAGAATGTGAGCCATCGGCTGTAGATTATTAACCTTTTTCTTGCTTTCTGGATGAGTGACATCACACTGGAAACTTGTCTTTTATCTTCTGAAGGAACACTGCTTTGATTTAATACTGGTCTGCTTTAGGTGTTTGAGACTTTTCTGAAGTAAACACTGGTACTGTGCACATTGGTTATTTGTGTGCTGTGTCCATTTTCTGCATGAAGTAAAAAGTCTATTTTGTAATGAGAAACTGTAGAGTTCACATTCTTTATTTATGGAAAAACACTGGTATGCTGCTGAAACGTCTGTTAGGAAACATTTGTTGTCATTGTAAACTGTTAAGCTGGCTACTGTAGTAAACTATAACTGAAAGGGTTACTTACTGCAGCTGTTTCTGTTGAAGTTTAGTTGACCGAAAAATGAAGTGCTGCACTGGATTGAAAACACTGCTTGCTTGTAGTCTATAGAACACATGAAGTTGATCGAAACATTGCTATTCTGTAGATATTTGTAGAACGCATGTAGTGTGACCAAGTCTGGAAATGAACAATACCTTAGTACCATTGATTACCTTTAGTGGAGCCTTTCAGATGGAAAACCTCCGGAGTGCAGTTGAAATGTCCGTAGTACTTCTGCTGCAGTGACTTAGAAGAACAGTCACTGTGAACTTAAGAAAATGTATGCTGCACTGGAAACTGGAATTGAATGGTTTATACATTACAACTGCCTCTGATTTTCCAATTGTCCAGAGTAGCTGCCGGGCTTCAGGAATTATATATCTCTCCCCAGACAGCAAGCTTGTTTGGGTGCCATTGTAAAAATTGATAAGACTGTACTGTACCATAATTAGCTGGAAATAATGTAATGAGACCGAGAACGAAAGTCTTTATCTGTTAATTACCCAAACTCATGTCAGTCTCTCCTTTATGGGCCAAGTCTTGTGTACTTTTCAGAATGAATTTTCCAAACACTGTAGTTCATTCAATAAGGCTTTATTAGATGTTCACAATAATTATTTATTTATTTATTTACATTTGTTTACCGGAAAATTCCGACTGGGCCAGAAGCCCATTTTTAGCAGAGGACCAGGGAGAAAAGCTCCACAGAAATAAGCAAAATACAATAGATATTACAATAGTATCCATACAGTAAGATGAAAAATACACATCTAGTTAGTCTATAAAAAGTAGTATTCAATACAGTTTTATACTAGATACAGGATCAAAAAGAAAAACAAACAAGCATTTCAATGAAGATCACTGTGAGAAGAAATTAGCAATATGTACATATTAAATAATAGTTATGAACAAATGAGATTTTATTATATATATTTTTGAGTAGTAAACACTGTGGAGAGGGAGAAAATGAGCTAAGGAGTGGACAGTGTGTTGAGAGGGTTATAAATATCTTGTCAGTCAGGTTTGGAGTAGGAGCAATGCCAGTTCTTGGATAGGTGTTCAAATAGTAGTAGTTTGAAATTGGTAGATTCAGGTGTGATTTGGAGGGTGTGGGGTAGAGAGTTCCATAATTTGGCTATTTGATTTGAGAATAGGGCTTTACCGTGAGTGTTGTTAGCTTTGTCTACTGTGAGAAAGTTTCTGTCTGCAGATCTTAGACTTCGTGGGCATGAGTAGGGAATAACAAGTTCCTTGAGGGATGGGCAACTGTATGTGAATTTAAGTTGGTAGAGATGGAGAAGGTTAGGTAGCTCGATCCAATTTAATTTATGTAGAACACTACAATGGTGGGTTTGGTGGGGAAGGTTGGCTGCAAAGCAAGCTATTTTGTTGTAGCAAGTTTTCAATTTGGTTAAGTCTGATTTTTTTTAAGTTGGTAAAGAGGTGGAAAGCATATAGGAGCATAGAGAGGAGGAAGGTTCTGGATATAGCTAGTCTGGTATTGTCAGTGAGGAATGGCTTGCTTCTGTACAGTGAGCCAAGTTTGATGTGAACTTTCTTAATTGTATTGGCTATGTGTTGGTCGAATCTGAGTTTGTTGTTGATTGTCACACCAAGGAGTTTTGTATGCTCAACTGTTTGAATGACTATATTGTTTGCTGAGAGAATGGTGAAAGGAGGTCAGGTCAGTGAATATTTGCTACTGGTAAATAGCATTAACTGTGTCTTTTTGGGGTTGATGATTAGTTGTGATTTACTTAGATATGTTTCTATATCATTAAAAGCTTGTTGGGCTACAATTTGGAGGTCTGGTAAGGTATTTGCTGAGCAGATTAAAGTTGAATCATCAGCATACTGAACTACTTTAGCATGTGTTGTGGATGAGGCTAGATCATTGGAGATGATTGTGAAAAGAAGGGGTCCTAGTATGGACCCTTGGGGGACTCCAATCAAGACAGGCAGAAGTGGTGATAGTTCAAATTTCCATCGTACTGCTTGTTGTCTGTCAGAAAGATAGCTTAGGAACCAGGAGAGGGAAGTCTTTGATATGTTTAGTGAGGCAAGAGTATTAAGGAATTTCTGATGGGAGACAGTGTTGAACACTTTTGACATGTCTAGGAAGATTGATGCTACTTCCTGGTTTCAATTTCTCAGTTGGTTGATGGTGTTAAAGAAATGAATTAGGGCTGTGGTGGTGCTGTGTCTTGGTCTGAAGCTGTGTTAGGAGGGAGAGATAAGGTTGTGAGATAATAGGTATTGTAGTAATTGAGTGTGGATGCATTTTTCCAGAATTTTGACACAGGGGAAAGGATGGCTATGGGTCTGTAATTGTTTAATTCTGTTGATGTTCCTCCTTTATGTAGATGGGTGATATAGGAAATTTTCCATAATTTTGGGACATATTGTTCTGCAATAGACCTATTTACCAGAATGGAGATAGGCAGAGCTATGGCTTTAGCTGATAGTTTGAGGTATTCATTGGGGAGTTGGTCAGCTGCTGAGGAAGAAGATTTCATTTTTTTCAACATCGTTCTTATGGTCTGAGTTGGAGCAGGTTTGAGGTCAAAAGAGTTGTTAGTTTCCACATTAGGTGGAAGAGATGGTGGGGTGGAATTGTTACCTGTAACTAAGGAGAGGATGGTGTTTATAAAGTAGGTGTTGATTTGTGAGGCAATACTCATGCTTTGGTTATTGGTTGTTGGTTCTGGGGTTGTAGCTTTACTTGTGAGTTAATTACTTGCCAGAACTTTGTGGGATTGTTTTCATATTTGTTTTGCATAGATGTATAATTTTTTTTGTCTAGTTTGAGTTGTTTTTTTGTTTGATTTCGAGCTGCTGGTATGCTAGCAGAGTTTTATTGTCATTTGTTTTTTGGTATTGAAACCAGGTTTTGTCCCTTAGTTTTTGAAGTCTAATGGCTTCTTTTGATATCCAGGGCAATCTCTTATTTTAACACAACATGTACACGTTGGTGCTAGGCTATTTAGAATAGCTAGAAATGTATCAATGAAGTATGTTACAGCCTGGTCAAGTTGGAGATGATGGAGTGGTGTCCAGTTGCATTTATTGAGTATGTCTAAGAATGCTTTGTTGGAGAAGTTTTTGGTATTTCATATGACTTTGTAAAATATGGTTCTGGGTGGGTTGAGCTGATGATGGATTAAGTAGGTTGGTCTATGGTCACTTAAATTATTTGGAAGGCATCCAGAGAGATAGTTGTGGGTGGTACTGTGACCAGTCTAAGAGATTCCCTTTTGCTATGTTTATCTATTCGAGTGGGAAAATGGATTTTGTTTGGGAGAACCCATGTAGATTTATGAAGGTGGAGGTGTTATTTAATCATTGAATACTGTCTTCATTAACAGTGCTGATAAAAAATTAGTATTTAAAGTTACTGCACATCATATTCTGATTGTCCTGAACAACGTAAACTAATATAGTCTTTATTTCACCTGTCTTCTGTACTTTAGGCTCGAGTGTCTGTAATCTTCTCTGAAATAACAGGTCAAATGAGCTAACTAACCTTAACTGACTTCCCTAACTGTATCTGAAGTATATTTTAATAATCCCAAAACCCTGTGATGCTTTACACGCCCTCTTAGCCTTGGTTTCCAGGCTTGCTTTTAATGTAACATTCCATTAAGGAACATTCTGTAGCTGGCAAGATTGTACCTTTCCCTTGAGAAAAGAACATTCCGTATTCCAGTATTTTCTGCACACTTTATGTGTATCTTTCCTTTCTAATAAACTGTTGACCAGCAAGGTTATTCTTTTTTTCTTCTTAACTGTCTTTTATGCATAAATGAAACGCAATTTCTAGGCCTATTTTATCCTTTAGCCTGTCTAATGTCTAATAAATACTTTAAAATGGAAGTCCCTAATCTAACATACCCCTATGTAACTCATTGGATAGCCTGCTGGCTCATAGATAGGACCCAGGAAGTTAGGATTGGAGAGACTGCCTCTACAAACAGGCTGGTCACCAGTGGAGTCACCAAAGGCTCTGCACTGGGTCAGATCCTCCTTGACTCTTATTTTTCAGAAATCAAGGCCAATGTCAAGGGCCTCTGGCTTACCATATCTGCAGCTGATTACAAACAAGGAACAATCATAGAACCCCCACACACACACATCTCAACTATATTAACTTCTTACAGGAAGGTCAAACACAAACAAATGACTGATTCCAAAGCCACTGATTAAACTTCAATGCCAAGAAATGCATAATAGTACCTTTTGGGAAGTTGGCCATCCAGGTAAATTGTCTAATTGATAAAACACCCCTAAATATAGGCACAGTAGTCAGGGATTTGTGGACTTATGTAAATGTCACTCAGTTTATTAGTAAGGGCATGGCATCCAGGTCTAGGGAAGTCATCACACCAACATACTCAGCCCTCATAAGACAAATCATTGAGTATAATGCCCCTGTCAGTATGTACCTGATCTGACATATACAACAATGAGAGCATCCACAGAGATTCCTCACAAAAACAATGCAGGGTGTAAACACAATGTCCTATGTAGATTGCCTCAAATCCCTGTCTCTATACTCTGTTTCCTACAGTTCTGCTGAAAGGCAATTTATGTCTGGAATATAAGGCATGCTTAGATCCTGCTCTGATGGACTTTTTGCATAACTGCAAAACAAATATTACCAGAACTACTAGATCTAAAGAATTAAACTTTGCTTGTGGCTTAAATAAGATATGTTGGACAGACAGAGCCCTTCTGTGACCCTGGATCAGTGGAAGGGAACTTGGAAATTCACCTCTGGTTTGACACCCAAGTCTGTGATGAACAATTACTGCCATTAAATCATGTCTTATCTAACATGCATAGGAGCCGGAAGTTGTTAAAGACTGGGGGGGGGGGGTGTGGGGGGTGGAAGGTGACAGGGGCACTTAGTGAACTAAAAAGGGTAATTTTTTAAAACTATTTACTACCATAACATAGGTTGACATGGAGGACATTTTAAGCTTAGCCAATTCCCTTTTGCTGCTTGAATTAACATTTTCTGGTTGGTCTTACCTATCCCATAGCTGATAATTGTATATTAGCCCTAGTGAGAATAACTGTGATCATACCATAGATAATTTGAGGGGACCCATGTAAGGGATGCAGCATTTAGGAACTGCCTCTATCCATTAGTGCCATGAGGGGAAATCCTGGAGTACATTTTCTATTACCCATCCTTAGAGCCAAGTTGCATTTGAATATGGATGGATGAGCTTTGCTTTATTATGGATAGTCTGTTCTGGAACAGTCGTAGCCTCTGTAATATATATCCATCTCTCCACAACATTCAGTTTAGATACCTGGACTGAGTATTTCTGATGCCATTTGACGTGCTGATGTTCAGTAGGTCCATCTGTATTATGTCGGAGGATGCTTTGTATGCCAGACATGTTACCTCTAAGCACTCTGTAGGATACTAAGTATAGTAATAAATCTTTGAGGTGTTCCATGCAAGACCTTTTGTTTAGGACTTGTATCCTTTTAGTAAGGTATATCTGAAGGTATTCCAGTCGTTGCATGGGGCTGGACAGATACATGCCAAAGTGGGCATTATACAAAATGATTGACATAATGAGAGTTTTGTAAAGGGGGACAAAAACATCTCTAGATCTAGTCGCAATCAATTTGTTTATAAGCTGTGCAATATAGAAAGGCTTTCTCATGACTCTGTGCACATGTTGGTCAAAAGTTAGGTCACTGTAGACACAAGTTCCCAAATGCCAAACAATTGGATCAGTTCTCAGAGGGCATTTTCATGATTTTGACACCAGTTATTATTTGGGACAAACCTTCCTGCATGATGGGTAAGTCATTTGGGGATTCAATAACTTCTCCTAGCTTGCAGTCATCTCAAACTTAGCTGGCCAAAGCTCTTTGGTATTTCCTTTTACTTTTGAGATGTATATGCCAAACAGAAAAAGTCTCAGCACTGAACCCTGGGGGTCTCCATTGGTGACTGGTCTCTTCCCCTGTTTTGATCTCCTGTAACCTGTGAGCTAAGCTGGCAATGCAGCTGGTGATGTAATGTTTGCTCCTACATTATTCATCTTTTGTACTACACCTGAGTAGGGGATTGTGTCAAAAGGCTTGGCCAGGTCAAGGTAATGTGGTGTGAAGTTTTTTATCTTCATCCATTGCTTTGGTAACAAGAGTAAAGCTTAAAAGTTGCCCATGATTTTGAGCCTTTCACACTTTCCACTGGGCTGTTTCAAACACAGTTTTAGGGCCATGCATACATGCATGCATTCTTTGAATCACCTTCCTGATTGTATTAAATTATATCCCTTGTACAATACAGCACACTTGTTGGACTTAAGTTAGAGCGCATTTTAAATATATTGTTTAAACTTTTTTCCAGTGGGCAATGAAACAAAAATGCATTAACCAATAATGACAAAACTGCCCTATTCAGAACATTCCCATGATAAGAGTCTACTAATTCAGACAATATATAAATACAGAATCACAGTAGTGTAAGCTATAGGCATGTTGCACAGCTTCTTGAACTTATTTGAGAGGTATTCACAATGGGGAGAGAGTAGGCTGCCTTTCAGGATAAGCAAGCTGGCTCACTCCCTTCCACCACACTGTCACTGGGGAATAGAAGGGGTGATTGTGTCTCCCAGGTAGGAAGGAATGGGCCATAGATCTCCAGTAATGGAGCCATTGTACAAGGTCCTGGGAAGGTGCAAAAAGAAAATGTTGCAGCATACTGTTCACCACACACCACAAAGACCAAATACTGTATAGGGTGGTAGCTATTTCCCTCTCAGTTCTGTTTGACAAAACACGTCATTAGAGCTCTCAGGTCCTTTCTAGTAAGTATACATATGACATGGTTATTTCTCAAATTGATATGCATGATCTGTTTTAAACTTTCTTGGAACACACGAAAAGGAACATGCCTGAGCTCTGCAAGTCTATGTCAGATGCTGAAAGGAAGGTATTCTAAAGGAGTATATTGCTGTCATCATGAGTGATCCTACAATAGAGGTAGAGGTTAACTGATTATAACAATTGCCTTAGTTACTTACGACATTCCAAGGGACTGCAGTATGTGTCATCTTGGATGGCTATAATTAACAATCATACCTGCTTCAAAAGGATGGTCTGCAGCTCTCTCTACAGGGTTTCCTACATACTGGCCAAGATGTTTTCTGCCTCCTTAGTGCCTTTTTTTAAGCAAACATACTCTTCCCTACATCTGTCACTTAGCACGTTCAGTGTTAGAAGCTTAAAAAAAGATGCACACCCTCAAGGCATTCTTTACCACTCAAATCAGACATCTGCACAGTCATAGAGACATGGTTCAGATGTAGCGATAACTCTACTTCTGTACCCACCCTAGTGGCTACCACACCTTTAGACACATTGGTGGGAATGACCTTTCCTGTGGTGGGTGTCAGTTTTTATTCATAAGCTCCTCACTTTTGATCCTGATCCAGCAAGATAAAGCTGTAGATTTCATGCATATCCTGGTAACTGCAGGTACATCTACATTTCATATTGAGGAGAACTACCCCTCTAACATGATGCCCACAGCCCATGAAGACTACCTTAACAAATTAGAATCCCTTTCCCTTAAACCAATGACAGTCATTCTAAGGGGATTTCAACTATTTATCCCTAGTCAAGTTAATGTGAGCCACAAATAAGAACTATGTACATCGATCCCTGGATGATTAATCTCTAGACCAGTTAGTGCCTACCTCTACTACAGGATCAGTGCTTCTAGATGTGGATCACTTAAATATGGCACCATTATGTTCCAACACTCATACTGATCAAATCTGACCAGTCTGCCATAGTTTTCTCTGTGATTTCACAGCCAAAGGTGACCACAAATCCATCTTTCTTCAGAGATTTTTCTAAGGCAAACTTTATAGTGTTAGTTCCCAATCTTATGTAATTTAAAAGCTTACCTCTGTATGAGGACCTCATAGCTAAAATGGTTACATTTACCTCTAATTTTTACTTCTACTGAAGCTCTTGCACTGAGGATTGTGTTGCCTTTCATCACAAACACAATGCCAGATTTAGAAACAAAATCAATTTGATGGACACACTATATAAGAAGAGGGGGAAAACATCTTGAATTTAAAAATAATAAGCTCAGATAATTACCTCAAAATGAATAAAGACAAAAGGTCAAAACCAGAACGGCTAAGTATGAGATGAATGTTGTCACCACCTCCAACGATTAGCACCAAACTTCTTCAGTTATGTCAAGAATCTCAAGGATGATGCTCAGCACTGCACTGCGATGTTACCAGGTGGCTTTGCCTACTTTGACCTAGGGGTTATTAAGAATGTACTCGCAGACAAATTTACTTCAAATTTCTTCCCCTTTCCTCTCCATGCTGTCCCTCCCACAACCCAGTCATTCAGTAGCTCCTGTGTTATTATCCCAGAGAAAGCATTAGATACCCTCTTCATAACAAAGAAAACAAGTTATATGTGTCCAGATAACATCATGGACTGTTTTTTGTCCTTATGAAGCATTGCCTTACTGATTCCCTTGTAGACCTATTTAATCTCAGTCTGTCTCCAAGTTATGATCCTGAAAACTGGAAATCAGTTTTGAGGGTTCACCTCCACAAGGGTGGCCTAATCACAAGCACTGGGAAGTATAGACCTATTAGTTTCACCAAACTCATATGTAAGGGAATAGAATATATTAACATGAAATTCATAAATACAAGTATTGGCAGTTTACAGTTATAATCCCTTGAACTAATCCAGTTTGGCTTTGTGAAAGGTGGATCCATCCTAGTTAGCATGGTTAACCTCTTTGAAATGCACTAGATAGAAAGAACTTGGCACATACCACTCATCTAGACATGGCTAAAGCATTGACACAATCTCACATTCAGGATTCATTAATAAACTGCACACAAACCCTTGATTAACTCACAGGGTATCAAATGGATTAGCAGACAGAGTGCATAGTAAGATAATAAAAAGAAAAATTAAATAAAAAATTAAAATTCTGCTTTGCAGGTTGCACACATTCTTCCAAGAGACTCATTACCACCAGTGTCCTAAGGAAGTCTGCTCTGGGACATTTGCTGTCTTTCTTATAAAGTCATCAAGACTGACATCAAGGGTGTTTGGTTGACTAAGTTTGCTGAAGACCATCCACATGACATTCATATCCTCCAAGAGGTCCTTATTCATGCACATTCAGTGTCTGGACCAGTGTCTAAAGCTCAGCACTTAAAATGTATCACTGCATTCTTTGGGAAACAAGAATTCCCCTGTGACTACTGCATTAACAACAACAACAACAACAACATCCGTTCAAAAGTGATACAGTCATTAGCAAACTAAGCACAATCAGGTACAATGAATTCTCCTTTGACCACAACATATCAGCTGTAGTTCGACGATTCTTTTACCTAACCCAACTAATTACTAATGTCCATGGAAAGTTATATCCCCCGATCTGCCCTTATTAAGCCCATAATTTAATATGCTCCCTTTGGCATGTATAAAATTAGGCACATGGTTCAGTTACTAAAAAAAAAAACACAATGTTTCCTCATGAAAAAATGTCAGGTGTAAGATCCCTGAGCTACACAGAAACCTAAAAATGTTGTTAATCTTTTTTGTGTCCTATCGTTTTCTTTATGGTGGTAGCATTTGGCTATGAGCTGTTTGCCCTTTTCATGTTTCTAAAACCATAAATATCACAAATGCCAACTCTAGGGACCTAATCTATAAAATTGTATAAACAGGAACTGTTAGACTCCCACTTCATATCAAAAAAAGCAAATCCCTTGTTATCTTTAAATCTAGTTTATACAATTGGATGGTTAACTATAAATTAACCCTAGGTCATGCCCCTCAATCTCTTATGGACAGGTGTAGTACGTAAACAGCAGTAGCTAGGCTCCTAAAGATTATTTCAACTAATTATTAGGTATGAACCTAATAGAGAAAAACTGGCCTACAGGTCTAGCTACAGATTTATCATTTTGATTGCATCTTAACAGCTGCTGAGAAGAGTGTCATTATTGCACAAATCCTGAAAAAATAAAAGTCATAAGGCAAAACAATCTGCAATCAAATCTTTTGACTTAAATGCAGTCCTTAAGCTTAACTGTACAAAGCAAAGGCATGAATTTCTAGATAGAAGAGCATGTTACTCAGTAATAAATTTAAGGTGCGACTATACTTCTTAACAGTATTTCACAGAGAATATGTCTGCTGGTTTAACACCCTAGACGCACACACTCACACACAAACACACACATACTCACAAACACTCACATAAGCATAAATGCTCACACACACACTGTCATATACAGACAGACAGACACACACACACACACGCACACACACGCACACACACATACACACACACACACACACACACACACACACACACACACACACACACACACACACACACACACACACACACACACACACACACCGTCTATGTTCACCCAGCAGTTTACTCACTCTGAAAATAATGGTCCAGACTCTATCCTCGCAGCTTTCACCCAGGCATCAGGCAGCTTCAAATTAAATCCTTCTCAGCTAAATAAAACTGTCCGTCTGTTCCCACTCACAAAAAACAGCGCCATGAGCTCAAATCTGACAGGCTGGTAGCCCTGAAGAGCTGACATCATAGCGCACGCGATGATGTCAGCTAAAGCATGGAAAACGAAAATAATTCAAAATAAAGACGTAATATGGGACAGTAGGAATGTATGGATGATCTGCAGAAGTGGGGAAGCTCCCCTCCCCCTCACTCTATGGTTCTGGCACCCATGCATAAACCTCCTAAAATAACCTCAGGCACAATAATTCATTGGATACATTTGGGTTGCATGGCTATGCTTATAAAAGCTGCACTAATCATTAGTGTAGTATACACATATGAAACTATCTATTTTTCTATCTGTCTATATCAATTGTTTTAAATATACAAAGACATGCATCTGGAGCATTTCTCCCCGGGCCTCCACTGAAAACAGGCTCTATGGAACCTAGTCGGACATTCCCGGTCAACAAATGTTAAATAAAATAAAATAAATGTGTAAATATATATATATATATATATATATATATATATATATATATATATATATATATATATATATATATATATATATATATATATATATATATATATATATATATATATATATATATATATATATATATATATATATATATATATATATATATATATATATATATATATATATATATATATATATTGTTGTTTGTGTTTTGGTTTTTCCCCAGTTAGGGGTTGCCACGCAGAAGATTTTCACAGTGCCGAGTTGCCAGCTCAAAGCTCAACCTTCAATGAAGGCACAGCCATTCACGCATTTCTTTCGGAATGCCACTAGACCCACGGGAAGGACATGCAGACTCCACACAGAAGGCACTCCCCGCACACCAGCTGAGAATCGAACAGGAGAACCTCTTGCTGTGAGGCAACACTACCGCTATATATATTCACCTGTCTGGTAAATGTATCTCAACAGCAAATTGTGACACTTTTGGTCAACCAAAAAGTGTAATCATTGCTTGTAAGGAATTTAAATAAAGTTGCATAATAGTTGGGATTTGAAAATGTATTCTTCTTGTAGCTAATATGCAATCACTGAGTTAGAATATAATGATTTGTGAGAGGAGGGGTTGTAGGATTGCAAAAACTTATTTTATATTTCATTTATATTTTTTTTCATTGATGTAGGCTTCAAAGAATGTGACCAATATGACTGTACTTGATAGCAATTTTGTAAATGACTGATCATATAAGTTTATATATATATATATATATATATATATATATATATATATATATATATTATATAGCTATAGATTGATATAGATATATAAATATACATGCAAACAAGTATATATATATATATATATATATATATATATATATATAGCCAGCATATACCAACTGTGGGTTTACTATCAAAGTCGCTGCACCTAGGACTTTGCCTGCAAAATTTTGAAAAGACTGGAAATGCCCTAACTCAATATTTGCAAATAACAAAAAACAATTGTTGAACTCATAACAGTGAATGCACACTAGCATTTGCTGTTGTCATTTCAACATTTTGAATGCAGATTGCACCACAGTGAGGATCGGGAAATGTACCCTTTCCCTCACTGTACTGTGATCTCGAAGTTGGTATACATAAGTAGAAGGGGGTGTGGGCGGTCTTGGCTTGGCCCCCTGCAAAAATGTTCTTTGCTCTTGACCGGTAGTGTGGTATTTTTGGTAAAGTTGACATTTCTGGGATGTCAGCTTTTCTGAAATACATTATTCAGTCTTGTTTTTGTTCGTTTATTTGATTTCCGATATTTCAGTTTGGAAATCTGAGCACTCGCACAATGCAGGTGTGAGATTTTGATAGTGAACCTACATATATGTTTATGTATTCGTCATCATTGATCCCCTTTTTAACTTTTTCTCCATGATTTCGGTGTTCATGTAAATTCTTGCAATCTCTAAATTCCATTCCACTCTTCTTACATCTTTGACAGTCATGAATGTTGCAGGTCTTTTTCTCAAACAATCCATCCATTTCTTTCAATCCTCTTGCCTTCTTAGTGTCTCTCCTTTTCTTCAAATCATCTTCTGCTTTCCTGCAATGTGTCTGAACCACCATAGTCTGTTCTCTTTCACATTTTCTAGAATTGGATCTACTCTGGCTTCTGGTCTGATTTCATTATTTTTGCCCATCCCACAGTGTGCATACTAACACTTGTCTCAAGCATCTCATCTGCATCACATCTAGCTTCCTGAACTGATCTGTCTCTACTTCCCAGATTTCTGTACATTACAGAAGTATTGGATGCACCAATGTTTTGTACATCTTAGTTTTCAGTTTCTTTAGCATTGTTCTGTAACTATTTAACACTGACACTCAGTGCCATTTGGTTGCAGCCCCCATGATTCTATCTTTAGCTCCACTGACAAAAAAATTTAAAAAGTTTGAAACAGAAATTCAGTCAACATAAACTACATAAACAAAACAAACTCTAATCACACTCATTCAACACAGATTGCATATATTCCCGCACTAAAACTGCCACATTTTGACACATAATACCACCCCCACACAAACACACACACACACACACACACACACACACACACACACACACACACACACACACACACAC